>NC_085030.1:14129328-14211822 GCF_963692335.1 Osmerus eperlanus
CTGGATCCTGTTTATATAAATCTAATCACCAGATGAGCCCAGGGTCTTGCTGGAGGCCTGTGTCATGTTTGTCAGAATAACACACTTGTATGTAACACCACAACAGTACACAACCATACCTACCTACTCTACCTACAGTACCCTGGATGTGTGTGAAGGTGGGTGTGGGTTTGTGTGTGTGTGTGTGAGAGAGAGAGAGACCTGTTCTTCTCAGTCACAGACATTAATGGCAGCTTCAGTTGTACTTTCTAGAACTTCTGTGTCAGTGATGCCTTCCCTCTCCGCTGAGATATATTCACACACACACACTTCTGAATCCTCCAGAGTTATCTCACAGGGAGGGGATCCACCGTGCAGGGATAATGATGTTTCTTCTCCTTTTTCAGTGTTGCCCCTGGTGCTGTGTGTGAGTGTGTATGTATTCATGTGTTTGTGTGTGTGTGTGTCAGTGATTCCATGTATGTGTGTGTGTCCATCTGTGTAACAGTGTGTGTGTTTCCTCAACACTTGAACACTCTGAGGCAGCTTTAATGTCCCGTGAAAGCTCCTCATTTATAGACTGAGCTGGCTGTGTGCCCAAACATGGCACACACTCACAACCGATTCTACCCTGTGTGTTTCTAGCTCTGTGGGCAAGTGTGTGTGTGGGTGTGTATACATGTGTATGCAGTGCTGGTGTAGTGAGGCCACTGGCCCTGCTTCTCTGAGGGTAATTGAAATGGTGTCTGGAAGGGAAGAGTAATGGGAGTGCTAAGTGTTGGAGCGAGGGATGGAGGGTAAAGCTGGGATGTGATCCGGGGGCACCCACAGGGTTAGCTGGGGTGTGACGTGTAAAAGGACAGGAAAAACTTCATCCCATGTTTCTCCATGAAGGTATTACGCAACACTCTTTCATCTTAGAACATCCCGGTGCTTTAGATCACATCTGGATGTGTGTGTACACTTGGAAGAGTGTAAATTACGATTTATTCAGTTGTTTAAAACGGGTGAGAATAACAGGATACGTGGCTTCCTTAAGATGTCCCTGCATTGTGTGCGAGCGCGCGCGTGCAAGCGTGTGTGTTGGGCAACCGAATGATGTGCTGTGTGGTTTTCTTCTGGGTGCAAACACATTTTTCACAGAAGTGGGAATCAGAGAAGAAACAATAGTCAACCTCCCTCTCCTCCCTCTGCACCCCCCCCCACCCCCCCACATGCCTCTCCTCCCCCTGTTCTTTTGTCCTCCTGCCATCCTGCTATCCTCCCACTTCCTTGGCAAACAGCACAGTTCGGGCTGTTGACACAACATAAACATTGGGAGAGACACAAATGTACAAAGCAGCCCAAAATGCACTTAAACAAAGGAAGCTGTCTCTGAAGTTACAGACAAGTGTGTGCGTCTCTGTTCAAGGAAGAGTGTGTGTGTGTGTTTGTCTACGGAGAGGTTAGGGTGTGTGTGTGTTAGTCTACGGGGAGGTTAGGGTGTGTGTGTGTTTGTCTACAGAGTAGTTAGGGTGTGTGTGTGTTAGTCTACACAGAAGTTTGTTTTTGTTGAGGCACTGTTGAAGGTAAATCACTAGTTCAGACTGGCTGACGGCTTCTATACATACACAAGTCCAGGACAAGCAAGACACCCCAACACCAACCTTAACAGCAGCCTGTAGTAGACATACCTGTACCAGCCAGGTCCACACATGCCCCTCTGCTAGTGCCGCCTTGCAAGGACATCAGGGGGCAGAGTTTGGGTCACGAAGAGGGATGGATTCCTGGACCCCTCAGCTGCTCCGAGCCCTCTGTCTGCATGCTGCCTGTGTTGTGGTGGGACTCTACAAAAGCACAAAGAGTTCCAGGAGAGCCTGTCCACGGTTCTTAACCAGTAGTTCACAAATATTTGTCAGCGACCCACCGTCCACCAACCCTAACCTCAACCGTATAGCTGTGTAGGAGTGTACACCCACGCAGACACCCCCACACACACGTACACGCATGCACAAACACAAGCTTTTATATTTATATATTTTGCTATATGAAAACAAGCACGCACACCCAGCCCAGTGTTCCATGACCCTGTCCCAGGAGGGCTCTGAGGTTAGAGGCAGAACCAGGGGGCACACAGCTGTGTTTGCCCTTGCCCAGCCCTGGTAGGCCCCGGCTGGGTAAGCTGCCAGTCACATACAGGCCCTCTGGAGGACGTTCAGCTTCCCAGCTCACACTGGTACTCTCCCAGCACACTGGTACCCTGGCGGGCTGCCGTCCAGGTCCTGACCTGGGCCAGAGAGAGAGGGAGAGGGAGGGTAGGAAGGCAGGGATGGAGGGGGAGGGAGAGCAAGAGGGGAAAACAGAAACCCAGACCCTAGAGAAAGGGAGAGACAGCAAAATAAAGACTCAGGGGTTGTGTGTGTGTGTGTGTGTGCGCGTGCACGCCAGCCTCACTGTTGCAGACAGAGAACGTTCCTGGTGTATGTGTTTTGGCGTTGCGTGAAGATGGATGTGTCCGGTTCCTAGTCCTGGTATTTTCACATGCCACTTTCACCCCTGAACACTACCACCCCACGGTCAATAGGCTTACGCAACCCAGGAGTGAAGCCTCTGCTTCGAATGCAGAACAGCATTGAAGTGTAGGCCTCTCTCTCTCTCTACCTACACCAGCTTTATGTACAAGTAGCTGAATCAACCTGTCATGGACAGTGTCTTTGAGGAGGGTGAGTTATCTGTCTGTTCTGAGGCAGGCAGAAGCAGTAGCTCCACTTGACTGACTTATAACACATGACTGGGAGGATTACAGAGCGCTCACCACCTGACAGGAATGGGATTGGGATCCTTGGAGACCACACCCTCAACACACTCTCCTTCTTTCTCTTTTTAACTCTCTTCTCTATATCTGTGTTATTTATTTCTGTCCATTCTCTCCCCCCCACACACATAGTCAACACACACCAAATACAAATATGTAACCCGCCCCAGACACACACACCAACTCCCCCGGACTCCCCCAACCATCTCTGTCTCCCACACACACTTCCTGTGTTAATCCTTCGTTCATTCCTGAGATGCAGCTCCTCAGATTGGCTCTCCTATCATCAACAATGCCTCCAGTCAGCCCCCCGGGAGGGGGGGGACGAGAGAGGGAGGGAAAGAGAGAGAGAGAGAGAGAGAGAGAGAGAGAGAGAGAGAGAGAGAGAGAGGGAGAGGGAGAGAGAGGGAGAGAGAGGCAAATGGAACAAAAGAGACTTAAAATGACACCTGTGACATAATCTAGATACCCATCCCTCTGCCGCTTTCCATCTCTCTCTCTCTCTCTCCCCCCCTCTCTCGCCCCCTCTCCCTCCCCATGTACCCAGCCTCCTTGTCACTCAGCAGAGGTCTGCTAGGTTACAGATAAGGGGTCTCTCCGGGGGAAGATCCTCTTAAAGGGATGTTTGATCCTAGGACTTCAGAAGCATAACCTTTAATGAGGTTCTGTAACTTAAAGCCCTTAGCAGATCTGACCTCCCCCTTAAGACACTTGCTATGAGTGGGTTGATGGGTTTCAGGAATGCCAGGTCATCTGTTAATGTTGTTACGAGAACTGTCACAGCCACAAGCCCAACTGGGCTGCTGTCTTGTAACTGGGAAGAAATGGATAGCTCGTCTTTCCTAGATTTGTTTATCTGGTATTTCTACTGAGTTTGTTTTGTTGGAAATGTCCTCCAATTTGTTGTTTTATATATCTCAAACCAATCTGAACATGTCAAAGCTGTCAGTGTGTTTTACTAGGCTCAATGGAGGAATAGAGTTACGTTGTGCTGCTACCTGCTGGACACAATGAGAACTTGCAGAGTTGAATAAGAACACTAAGGACTGTGTGATGTAAAGATGCACTGAAATTACACTCAAAACACTTGTGTTGAACATTATAACCAACAAAAACGACAAGGTTAAATGTATAAAATAACATACTTACAAATAAATCACCAACCCTAACATGTTCATGGTCTTCTCGTGTCTCCAGGTTCCTTCAATGCAAGCTTACGACCACCAGAGACCCTGTTCAAGGTGATCTTCTGGTTGGGCTACTTCAACAGCTGCCTGAACCCCATCATCTACCCCTGCTACAGCCGCGAGTTCAAGCTGGCCTTCATTCGCATCCTACGCTGCCAGTGTCACCGCAGGAAACGCCCAGGCTGGCGGGCCTACCAGTACCGCTCGTCCCACCTGCAGTCCTCCGTACACTCCCGCAAGGGCTCAACCGAGCACACCTCCGGGTGTCTGAACGGGAGCCAGCGCACCCTGCCCTCCTCCCCCAGCCCCAGCCCCAGCCCAGGGTACCTGGCCAAGGGGCTGGCCACCTGCCCCGAGGGGGAGGCGCTGTTCATCTGGAGGAGCACATCCTCCCCTCCCGCCTCCCCCTCTCCCACCCTCCTGCCAGGGGCTCCCACTGACCGCCAGCAGGGGACGTTGAGGGGGGAGGCGGGGGGGAGGAGGGCCAGGGAAGGAGGGTTCGCCTTCACCTTCGGACAGGCCGGGGGCAGGGAGGCGGGGGAGAGCGGGAGGGTTGTTCCGGAGAACAAAGTGTGACTCTGAGCTTTGCCAAGTTTGGAGACGTTTGAGGGGATCGTCCTCATGGTGTTCCAAATGGACAAAAGATCTGAATCTCAAACTGAGATTTATGTTCCACAGTTAAGCCGTTCCTGACAGGGATTTGAATGGAAATGGAGAGACATGAGGAGACTCATGCTGGTCCCACCGCAGAGGAGAGGCAGAGACAACCCTGCCACAACATCAAACCTACTACATTTCCCAGAGGTCTTCAGGATGGAGTTAAGCCAGCAAATCAGCAGGGATTAACCACACATACTGAGTGAGTGGATTGGGTTTCAGTAAGAGACAGATGCATGTATATACCTAGACAGTACTGGTTCTGTCAAGATGCCTGAGTACCACAGTTTAGGAGGAAGAGGAGGAGGTTAAATGAGTCAACTAAGGAGAGTGGTCGTGTAACACGTTTTGTGAAATGGGAGATGATATTGTGTTGTGTCACTGTCACTCTATGTTTATGCATAATATGTTTGGGTAAATAAAGTATAACCTGATTCCTATGGTGATTCCTTGGGTTTAGTGGCTACAGTAGCGTGTTGCGATCTGAAGGAGTCGTAATAACCCACAAATTACAAGAACACATACACTTAACACGGCACAACTATGACAACAAATGCGTTACGTGCCTCAAGTGTGGCAACACTTGCGTAAGTCGGTTACCAGGCGATGGGCTCACAAGAGTGTCACTCTGAATCATCAAGCTCAACCTGTCAACAAGGCCATTAGACAACCCCGGCAGTGATAAGACATCTGTGTTCCGTTCCTCCTGATCACCTGTTGTCAAGGCAGACAGCGGGCCCTGCTCCAGCGATCCAGATGAAGTGGACGTGAGGAGAGTGCTGAGAACAAACACCCCAGAGAGGCCTGGGGGGGAGGTGGGGAGGGAGGGCAGGGGAGGGAGGGGGTTAGGGTGGACAGGCTCAGCTTTACGACCCAGTGAGGCAGACTGGGTCGATGTGAGCTGAGCCTGCAGTGCTGCGTATCTGCTTCACACCAGCCAACCACAGGTTAATGGTTGACCTGGGAAGGTGTGACTGTCCATGGACACCCAGAGGTGGGGTGTGTGTGTTACAAGGTGTGGGCAGGCTCCTGTGAGGAGACAGATTATCGTGTCGTCACAGCACAGAGGCTGTGCTAGTCTCCTCTTTGTCTCCCAGACTTCTGCATGTTCTGTCGCTGTGGAGAGAGACTCGTCTGCAGAGAGACAAGTACGCAAGGAGGGACATACACTTCTGAGCACACGGCCTGTTCTATAGATCTACAAGGACCACTGTGCAGTCAAGAAGAGAGAGTGAAGGAGTCAGCACAGTAGACAGAAAAGGATTCTGCTACACTTAACATTGCGATAAAAACCTCTGTAACCTATCTGAACTTCTCCTCGGTCGGGGATGTATTGACACAGCCTCCAGCCTGTCTTTATGGAAGTGAATGACCTGTGTTTCCTGTCACTATGTTGTGTCTCCCCGCCTACAACAACTCATCGGACAACCACAGCCTTCCTCTCGACAGCAGCTCCACGTCCCTGTTCCACAGCACCTCAGCCAGGGTCTGCGTCACCTTCCTCCTCCTCCCCATCCCCATCTTCGCCGTCCTCGGCAACCTCCTCGTCGCCGTTTCCGTGGCGTGCTTCCGGAAGCTCAGGACTCCCACCAACGCCTTCGCGGTCTCCCTGGCCATGGCGGACTTCCTGGTCGCCGTGCTGGTGATGCCGTTCAGCCTGGCGCGCTCCGTGGACCACTGGCGTTTCGGCAGGACGTTCTGCACCGCCCACTTCCTGTTGGACGTGACGCTGTGCACGTCGTCCATCTTCAACCTGAGCTGCGTGGCGTTGGATCGTTACCTGGCGGTCTGCGAGCCGCTGCACTACCCCGCCCGCATGGCGCGCCGACGGGTGATCCTGCTGCTGCTCCTCTGCTGGATTCTTCCTCTCCTCATCTCCTCGCTCTGCGTCTTCCTGGGCATGTACTCCGGACCTGCAGGCCCAGGCTGGTACTGCGGTCGCCAGGAACACATGCACCGGCAGTCCTGCCTGGCCGCCTTCTACACCCCGTACGCCGTCGCCTCCTCTACCCTTTCCTTCTTCATCCCCGTGGGATTCATGATCTTCGCATACGGGAGGATCTTCCTGGCTGCCAACCGCCAGGCGAGGTGGATCCATGCCATGGAGCACCAGGCTGGGCAGCTCCACGACTCAAGACCCAGGCTTCACCAAGGGCCTTCAAGTGGGGACCAAGAAAGGCTCTCCGTGCCAGGCCATCAATCTGGGAACTTTCAGGACTCAATCCCCAGGCTTCATCTGGGCCTTTCCAGGCAAGGCCATCAGAACTCCATGAGGAAAGAAAGGAAGGCAGCCCGGATGCTGGGTCTGATCATGGGGGTCTTCCTGCTCTGCTGGTTCCCTTTCTTCACGGTCAACATGGTACACCCTCTGTGGGGCTACATCGTCAGCCCCGTCCTCCTGGAGGCCTTCCTGTGGCTGGGGTACGCCAACTCCTCCCTCAACCCCTTCCTCTACGCCTCCTTCAACAGACACTTCCGATGCGCCTTCACCTCCATCTTGGGAAGTGCCATGCTGGGAAGGAAGTTGGGGGCGTGTCTGGAATACTTGCGCAAAGGCAGGGAAGCTCAGGCAACCGTTGCCCCAGCAACTATCTCGAACTGACTCAATCAACTTTGTTTACTTTGTATCCATTTGAATAAATACTATTTTAATAAAACTTACTTGAATTGATATAAGGTAAGAAATAAAAAAGCACAAGAATTATGCAAGAATGCTGAGTCATTGAGTCTGGGGGAGGAGGGGGAGGAGGTGAGGATAGGGGGAGGAGGGGAGGAGAGGGAGGATGGATGGTGAGGCGGGGAGGGGGGGAGAGGGGAGGGAAAGGAGAGGAGGTAGTGGAGAGGATGGATGGTGGGGAGGGTGAGGAGAGAAGGGGAGCTGACAACTCCTGGGAACTGTTTTCAGATCCATCACCTGAGCATCGTAGACGTGGTGTTTGAGCTGGCTCGGCTGGGCATGATCCCTGCAAAGAAAATATCTCCAGCTATTTTTAGATCCGGCCCATTCCAAAGAAAGAATTTCAAAGCAATACATTTAGTTTATCTGCTGTAATTCAACAAGAAACATATCATTCTTATCCCTGGGGCGTTTCAGGCGAAAACATCTAAGAGGATTTTGATTTCCCTGACTGTCAAGTTCCATTTATCTGAACCTCATAAATAACTGTCTCATCTACAGTGGTGAGCCTCAGCACTGGAGATGAGGTTCGGAAATGTGTGTCAGTTGCCAAGAGTTTAACCCTTTGTTTTTCTTCGGATCATTCTGACCCATCAGTTATTGTGACCCACCGTCGTATTACGACAACTTTACCGCATACAAAAACAAAGTGAAGCATTTTCTTTTAACCGTTGGGCTGTCTCAGACTCGCCACATTGCGAAGGTCAAAAGAAAATTATTTTTATTTGTTTTTGTATTGGGTAAAATTGTCTAAACACAACGATGGTTCGTTATGAACCTTTGGGTCATGTGAGCCGAAGGCAGCACAAGGGTTCAAGTTTACTGTGTAACATCCTACACAATATGGTATCTGGTGTTTGTAATCATTTGCAACAACTTTGAGCTAAAACCGTTTTATGGAAGGAGGAGGGGTGTATTATATTCTAATACACGATCTGCATTGAATTATCAATCAAGTTTATGTCTGGTTTCGTAAATCAAACAGAAGATCGACCTGCCCCAACGTGTAACCACCTGTGTGGTGTTCAAATCCAGTGGCAGCAACCCGTGTAGTCACCCGTTTCGTAAAACAACAGTACCTGAGGGTGAACTGAAGGAATGAAGCCACAGTTGACGCCTTTGCTGTGTGGCCAACCTAAACACTCAACAATGCTGCTCTGTCAGGAAAGTAACGCTGATTGCTGGGGCAGAACCAGACCTGAAGCTGCATACTTGTAGCCCTCCGTCACAGGGCGACAGGAAGACACTTCCTTCTGGGGCCTCGGGGTGTGTGTGTATGCGTGTTAAAGTGCCTCAGATGTGTGTGTGTGTGCGTGTGTGGGTAACGTGAGTCGGTATCTGAGTCAGAATCCATGAGAACAGAGGTGTGTGCGCGTGCGATTGTGTGCGTGCGATTGTGTGTGTGCGATTGTGTGTGGGTGTGTGTGTGTGACGTCACCACACCTCTTCTCTCTCTCTCCCACACTCCTCTCTCAGTACCGTCTTCCTTCAACCACACCATGGCCTTCTCTGGGACTTACGAGCTGGAAAGCCAGCAGAACTACGAGGAGTTCCTGGCAGCCATTGGTAGGTCTACATCTTACCTTCAATCAGAATCAGAATTCGGTTTATTCGCCATGTATGTTAAACAAACACAGAATTTACTGTGGCAGGGAGGTGCAAAACACTAAACATATACAGATCTTAAATTAAGTAAAAGTACAAAAGTTTAACTATTTCTAAGAACTAAACAATCTAAGAATACAACAATGTAAATATAAAATAAAATATATATAAAAATAAGAATAGAATGAGCAGCGTGAATGGTCAACATAGTGCAATCGGATACTGAGATAAAGTGGCTTATGCATACTGAATTGCCATTAGATGGACTTATAATAGTTAAACCCGGCTAGATGAACAATATTTTCGACTGAACATAAACTGTGTATAGCAGAGAACTTATTACCTAAATGCCTGCCTTCTTCATTTTTTAAACGTTCTAATCTTAACCCAACCTTGTGTAGCCTAGCCTAGCTTAATTTTGATTGCTTACTTGCAGGGTTGCTAAATGCTAAAACGGACTACAAGGTTGTGAGTGAGGTGAGTCAGGAGGGTCAGAAGTTCACCTGGACCCAGAAGATCCCTAACTGGACCTGGACCAATATTTTCACCATCGGACAAGAGAGTGAACTGGACACTATGCTAGGGACCAAGTTTATGGTAAGACAGCATTTAAAAAAATATATATTTTACAGTACCAGTCAAAAGTTTGGACACATTTTCCCATGAATGTGTCCAAACTTTTGACTGGTACCGTATGTCAGAGAAATATTGTCTACAAATGTTGTACTTGTTGTAATTGTTTTATAAAGATCAGAGGTTATAATCCATATGTGATCAGAAATGTCAGGCGAGCTGTATGCAACCTGCAGCCCATAAGCAGTCTGCAGCTGAATCCTCACTTCCTCACAGGCAGAACACCAATCTAAACTGCAGGATGCTGACAAATACAACTAACTGCTCTCTGTTTGTCCCTCCTAGGCCACCCCCACCATGGATGGGGGCAAACTTACTATCTTGTTTCCAGACTATGTGTTCACAGCTGAGATGGATGGAGAAAAGCTAGTCATGGTGAGAGATTTGTGAATCTGGCGTGAATATAGACAATCAGTTGTACATTGTCTCCTCTGACCTGAGACAAGATTATGATCAAATCGGAGTATACGCTGTTAAACGTAACTATATTATACCATATACATACATACAACATCATAGCGCCTCTTTAACTCGCGGTCACACACTGACAACATTTGAACAGGAATCTCTCAAACTATGTCTATCTTTCTCCTACTCTCCCTTTCTCCCCGAATGCAGCATTGTGTAACACCAGGAGAGAAGAGCGTGACGTTCTCCAGGATCAACAGGAGGATATAAATGTTACGACTCCCTCCCAGCAGTTTCTGACAGTAGCGACTAACGGCAAACCTGCCCGAGCAGATCCCTGAACTCAGGCGAAACTCTTCTGTTCTCACATACACTCGACTTGAATTTGCTTAAGCGAAATTGATCAAATAATATACATTTCCTGTAATTATTGCGTGATTCCCAGGTCTAGAACTTACGGCGAAGTTAGAAACGTGACTTTTAATATCCAGAACAGGTTGTTAACTCTTAGCTATTGCTCTCTTAAGCCTACACAAGATTGTACGGTTCTCGCTCTTTTTCTTCGACCAATACAAAGTCGCCCTGTAGCGATCTCTCCCGTTTCCAGATTTTTGTTATAAACTGAACAATGATGTACATTACATTATCCATAGGGAACTGACAGATCAAGTATTCATCTGTTAAGATTAACGACTACCAAGCAAACCGACAGACAATTGAGTAGGCCCACATTTTAACCCTCGTGCTGCCTTCGGGTCACATGACCCAAAGGTTCATAACGAACCATAGTTGTGTTTACCCAATTTTACCCAATACAAAAACAAATTAAAATAATTTTCTTTTAACCTTTGCAATGTGGGGGGTCTGAGACAGCCTAGCTGTTAAAAGAAAATGCTTCACTTTGTCTTTGTATGCGGTAAATTTGTCGCAATACGACGGTGGGTCACAATGACTGATGGGTCAGAATGACCCGAAGATAACACAAGGGTTAATGTAGCGACAAATGGCTAATTAGCCAGCCTAGCTAATGTAGCTAGCTACTGCTCAAATCCCTTACTAGATAGCTAGCTACTTTTACTATGTGAGTTAGATCAACCTTACCTTCGTAATTGTCAATGTAGCTCGAAGCGTACAATTTTAACAACTTGTTCTCTCTTCCTTGAAGGGCAGCAACATAGAATCCTATCGTCAATTATCACTTTGGGAAGATCACCCAAACTCGCTATTTTATGTGAGATAATTTACGTAACTGCTAGCTGCTTTACACTGTTCATGAAAAGTATCCTAACACAGACGGATTGTATAATGAACCAACTTTGTATCATGAATAAATGTCCTATGCATTTGTTGTGGATCCTGCTACATCTTCTTGTTAAGATTACACCAAATCAAAACATGATGTCAGGGATCTCAAAGTCACAAAATATCAATGGGTGTTTGCAAATCATTTCAGGAACACAGCACATATATACCAGGAAAACTTTATTTCTCTTGCTTTTACTAGACAGCTTGGTTACTGAGGAACACAGAGGGACATGTTCACACTGCCCCTAGTGGCAGGATGAATATATAGCATGTCAACCCAATGCAGAAGGGCCTGGCTGCCCTTAAGACTCAGATCCTCTTGCTGTAGTAGTAACAGATAGAACTTCCTTTCTTGGTGAAGATTGTATTGGTCTGGGAGGGGAGCAGAAAGTTGAGACGGCCAGAGTGAAACATTGAAATTTCAGTAATTTGCCATTTAGTGTTACATCTCTCCTGTTTGAGTATCTCTCCTCTCAATCTTTAAGTCTCTCACTACTCTTGCTCTCTACTTTTGTGAATGTCTCTCTGTCTCTCTCTCACCTCAATCAGCTCGTCACCATTCACTTCAGCGGTGTAAAGATAGAGAGGATACTGGATCTTCAGCTTCCCTTCTTCGATGGTGGGGGTGGTCTGATAAACACAAACACAGTAGTAGAAAACATAACTTCCTGTCCACAAAGTAATTATTTGTAACAAATGAATAATTAATTACCATGAACTTGACACCGTTGACAGACGTCAGCTCACAGTGCTCCCCGACAGTGAAGGTGTTTGTCCAGCTGCGGTTCTTGAACTGTTTGGTCAAGGTGAAGTCATCATTCTGGTTGATCTCGGTCACCCACATGTCGTCAATACCCTTCTTGACGAGGTCATTATTGAGTCCTACGAAAGGGATCACAGGACAGATACTAGGATCAGGTGAAACATAGGTGTGACTTCAGCACAGGACTGTGTTTGTGTGTGATATTTCTTTTTCTCTTTGTTTCAGTAACAAAAAAAGTAAATCTGAGAACACAAGAATATCAAGAACAAAACTATATCTTACCATGCAGTTGCATATACTCATCAAAGTTCTCCTTTCTCACCATCTGGTATTTCCCGGTGAAGGACATGGCTGATTAGAGGAGCTTTGTCGGAGGACAAGATGAGGAGCTCAATGTGTCTCAGCAGACTGGTGCAGAACTGTGGTTGTCTGCATGTTTTATACCTCCTGACTTCTCTAGTAGAAGCACCCAGCCCCAACCAGCTCCTACCCTCCCCTCCTAAAACACACAAATGCTTAAACAAAAATCCAGGCCAGGAGCAATAACAACTGGTATTAATCTGTCCTGCCATGCTGGTTTTAAATAGACCCAGGTGAATATTCAAAATTAAAACGGGAATTTTCCTCACAATCAAAATAGACAGACTGTCTCAGATGAGTAGCAGTTGAAACACCCAGGTACCATTCCCTGTGGGAAACAGGAACATAACTGATCACATTTGAACTGTTTTTGCATTTTCAAACGCACCCCCCCCCCCCCCCCCCCCAGTTAGAGTCCTGTAGCCTGGGTATGGAGAGAGTGGGGCGGGCCAGGTAGGGGAGAGGAGACATACCGACACATAGGTCAAGATGCCACCCTCAATTTACACAGGGATTTGAATCCCAAAGAGAAGCAAATGTCTCCTACCACACCACCCTAGGCTGCCCCCCTTGATGTCGATTTTCAGTATTTAAGAGAGAGCATCCGCACTCCTCTGAACTGCATCTTCACCTCTCAGCTTGAACCTCGCCAGCTCCTGCTCTACAATGTTCAAGGGAACGTATGAAGTGGAGTCGGTGGAGAAGAGGGATGAGTTCTGGGAGGCCTTAGGTGGGTAATCAGCTGTTGTCACCTGCATAGGTCTTTATTTACCCGATACTGATACAAAGGACCTTTATTCCACATGGACATTGTCGAGGAATAGTTTTGTAATGTTGGAGAACATTTCTGGTTTGCCACGCAGATAATGGGAATCATTTAAAACAGGAAAGAGAGTATAACATGTTTTTAAATTGTATATAAATACTTCTCCCAAGTCCAGTCAGTTTGAGTGTTTCCTCCAGGTTTCATAGTGAACTTGACTGTTTTCTTGCAGGCTCAGGTAAACCCGAGACCATGGAAAAGGTGACGGAGCTGTCTCAAACTGGAATGGAAATCACCTGGACTCGGCCCGAAGGTCCAAGAAACTGGACAAACAAGTTCACAATTGGCAAGGAGTGCGAGCTCACCACCAGAAGAGGGTTAATTTTCAAGGTAAGAAAGTTTAAGACGTGTCTGTATACTGTCCTCGTGGTCATTTCCTTCTGACCTAAAAACACACTGCATGACACCGCTATCTCAATAGAATTTTCGGAATGTGTGCCGACTGAATACAATTTAACGTAACGTAGTGCCAAGACCTTCGAAGGTCGGTGCAATATTCATCGCTGCGAATATTGTACCGTATGTACTGAAATTCACGATCAGCACTTTCAACACTTGAATCATTGAGGAAAGAGTAAATAATCTGTCTCTTATTGTTTCTTAACTCAGGCTATTCCCGCCTACATGATGGGGACTCTTATCGTCCAGTTTCCAGCCTTCCTCTTTACAGCACAGATAGTTGAAGGAAAGCTAATTGAGGTGAGCATGAGATATGTAGTTATCAGTGTTCAGTGTAAATATTCAATAACTGCTTTCCTTTTTAACAGTCATAAAAACTATTGTTAGATAATTAGATTTTTCTCCACTGTTACATTTCATCTCAATTTGGTATGACATTGAAAACATGTCTCGTTATGATCGAACACCATATTGGCATTTTCTTGTTTTTTTATACTCCATCCTAACTGACCATCTCTCCCAACTGTAGACATACACTGTACCTGGGGAGAAAGGAGTGACCATGAAGAAAGTCAGCATTCAAATCTAAAGCCGTTGGTCTACATTCTCACCACTAGGGGGCGGGTGTCTCTGATGTCTAAATGCCCCGTGTGTAAAACAGCGACATCTAGCGGCTGTTTAGATTGTTGACGCTGGGAGAATTGACTGTCCTTAGCCATACCAGAAAACTGGAAATCTATTCCGTTTCCTTGTTGTCAGCAATTCAGACCATACATTTCATAGACTGTATTACTCAAATAAAACTACCCAAATTTGAAAAAGTATTGTGTTGTCGGTTGCTGTTGCCTTGTAAAGTTACTAGTTTCTCAGAGAAAACTCAGTGACCGACAAGGCTAGAAGCCACACAGACTCATGGATCTTGTTGCCTCGAGTAACGAGCCCAGTAAATTATTCTGCACGCGCACACAGACTAGTTCATCTAAAGAACTCCTGAAGCTGTACAAACTGAAAGTTGAAGTAACACTACAGACAACATGCTGGGAGGGAAACAGTTGAACAAAACGGCTAGAAAGAAAAACATGCAACAACACATCATTTGTTTCCAATGTAAATCCTACACAGTGGTTTTGTCTTCAATTCGCACAAGGCTGGTCCTCAGAGCACATGGAAATGCAGGGATGGTCTTGGCCAGGGCCCTGTTCAACACCACAGTGACCCCCTCACTATGAGCCACACTAAAGAGAGGCTGGATTGTCCAGAGCACAGTGGAACACCAGGGTCCCCTCAGAGACCCACTCAGAGACATGCAGTGTGTTGGGAGGGGGGGGGGGGGGGCAAGGGGCAGGGGGGCAGGAGGATAATTTACAAGCAGAATGTAAACCATGATGTCAGTGTAGTGTGATAGACAGGGTGACAGTGTATGCTTGGGAGATATAATGTGTGTATTAATAAAGAGAATTTGTGTAATAGTACCAAGTGAGTTATGAATAGGTCTCAATATGACAGACCCCCATGCTACATTCAATGCTGTGAGAGAAGAGAAGGGCTAGGAAGGAGAGAGAGGAGGGATGGAGGACAGGAGGAAGGAGAGAGAGGAGGGATGAGAACAGGAGGAAGGAGAGAGAGCTCATCATTGTAGTGTATGATCCGTAACCTATAGTCACACTCAGCCAAGCTGGACCTGTTTAAACACTCTTACATTACAACTTTCTGCAAAATCACTGAGGTAACGTGACAGGAAAGGTACAAGGGTGAACATTAATGTTTGTTATTGTTATGTGATGAAATAAAACTTCCGTAAATGAAAGAGTGTTGTCAGACATTGTTGTCAGATGGTTCTCAGTAGCAGGTGGGACCAGAGTCCCAGAGATCATGATACCTGTATCGATCTAATGGTATCATTACCCAACTTTGTTTCATGAAAAAATGTCCTATTCTTTTATTGTGGATCCTGCTAAATCTTCTTGTTAAGATTACACCAAATCAAAACATGATGTCAGGGATCTCAAAGTCACAAAATATCAATGGGTGTTTGCAAATCATTTCAGGAAGACAGCACATATATACCAGGAAAACTTTATTTCTCTTGCTTTTACTAGACAGCTTGGTTACTGAGGAACACAGAGGGACATGTTCACACTGCCCCTAGTGGCAGGGTGAATATATAGCATGTCAACCCAATGCAGAAGGGCCTGGCTGCCCTTAAGACTCAGATCCTCTTGCTGTAGTAGTAACAGATAGAACTTCCTTTCTTGGTGAAGATTGTATTGGTCTGGGAGGGGAGAAGAAAGTTGAGACGGCCAGAGTGAAACATTGAAATTTCAGTAATTTGCCATTTAGTGTTACATCTCTCCTGTTTGAGTATCTCTCCTCTCAATCTTTAAGTCTCTCACTACTCTTGCTCTCTACTTTTGTGAATGTCTCTCTGTCTCTCTCTCACCTCAATCAGCTCGTCACCATTCACTTCAGCGGTGTAAAGATAGAGAGGATACTGGATCTTCAGCTTCCCTTCTTCGATGGTGGGGGTGGTCTGATAAACACAAACACAGTAGTAGAAAACATAACTTCCTGTCCACAAAGTAATTATTTGTAACAAATGAATAATTAATTACCATGAACTTGACACCGTTGACAGACGTCAGCTCACAGTGCTCCCCGACAGTGAAGGTGTTTGTCCAGCTGCGGTTCTTGAACTGTTTGGTCAAGGTGAAGTCATCATTCTGGTTGATCTCGGTCACCCACATGTCGTCAATACCCTTCTTGACAAGGTCATTATTGAGTCCTACGAAAGGGATCACAGGACAGATACTAGGATCAGGTGAAACATAGGTGTGACTTCAGCACAGGACTGTGTTTGTGTGTGATATTTCTTTTTCTCTTTGTTTCAGTAACAAAAAAAGTAAATCTGAGAACTCAAGAATATCAAGAACAAAACTATATCTTACCATGCAGTTGCATATACTCATCAAAGTTCTCCTTTCTCACCATCTGGTATTTCCCGGTGAAGGACATGGCTGATTAGAGGAGCTTTGTCGGAGGACAAGATGAGGAGCTCAATGTGTCTCAGCAGACTGGTGCAGAACTGTGGTTGTCTGCATGTTTTATACCTCCTGACTTCTCTAGTAGAAGCACCCAGCCCCAACCAGCTCCTACCCTCCCCTCCTAAAACACACAAATGCTTAAACAAAAATCCAGGCCAGGAGCAATAACAACTGGTATTAATCTGTCCTGCCATGCTGGTTTTAAATAGACCCAGGTGAATATTCAAAATTAAAACGGGAATTTTCCTCACAATCAAAATAGACAGACTGTCTCAGATGAGTAGCAGTTGAAACACCCAGGTACCATTCCCTGTGGGAAACAGGAACATAACTGATCACATTTGAACTGTTTTTGCATTTTCAAACGCACCCCCCCCCCCCCCCCCCCCAGTTAGAGTCCTGTAGCCTGGGTATGGAGAGAGTGGGGCGGGCCAGGTAGGGGAGAGGAGACATACCGACACATAGGTCAAGATGCCACCCTCAATTTACACAGGGATTTGAATCCCAAAGAGAAGCAAATGTCTCCTACCACACCACCCTAGGCTGCCCCCCCTTGATGTCGATTTTCAGTATTTAAGAGAGAGCATCCGCACTCCTCTGAACTGCATCTTCACCTCTCAGCTTGAACCTCGCCAGCTCCTGCTCTACAATGTTCAAGGGAACGTATGAAGTGGAGTCGGTGGAGAAGAGGGATGAGTTCTGGGAGGCCTTAGGTGGGTAATCAGCTGTTGTCACCTGCATAGGTCTTTATTTACCCAATACGGATACAAAGGACCTTTATTCCACATGGACATTGTCGAGGAATAGTTTTGTAATGTTGGAGAACATTTCTGGTTTGCCACGCAGATAATGGGAATCATTTAAAACAGGAAAGAGAGTATAACATGTTTTTAAATTGTATATAAATACTTCTCCCAAGTCCAGTCAGTTTGAGTGTTTCCTCCAGGTTTCATAGTGAACTTGACTGTTTTCTTGCAGGCTCAGGTAAACCCGAGACCATGGAAAAGGTGACGGAGCTGTCTCAAACTGGAATGGAAATCACCTGGACTCGGCCCGAAGGTCCAAGAAACTGGACAAACAAGTTCACAATTGGCAAGGAGTGCGAGCTCACCACCAGAAGAGGGTTAATTTTCAAGGTAAGAAAGTTTAAGACGTGTCTGTATACTGTCCTCGTGGTCATTTCCTTCTGACCTAAAAACACACTGCATGACACCGCTATCTCAATAGAATTTTCGGAATGTGTGCCGACTGAATACAATTTAACGTAACGTAGTGCCAAGACCTTCGAAGGTCGGTGCAATATTCATCGCTGCGAATATTGTACCGTATGTACTGAAATTCACGATCAGCACTTTCAACACTTGAATCATCGAGGAAAGAGTAAATAATCTGTCTCTTATTGTTTCTTAACTCAGGCTATTCCCGCCTACATGATGGGGACTCTTATCGTCCAGTTTCCAGCCTTCCTCTTTACAGCACAGATAGTTGAAGGAAAGCTAATTGAGGTGAGCATGAGATATGTAGTTATCAGTGTTCAGTGTAAATATTCAATAACTGCTTTCCTTTTTAACAGTCATAAAAACTATTGTTAGATAATTAGATTTTTCTCCACTGTTACATTTCATCTCAATTTGGTATGACATTGAAAACATGTCTCGTTATGATCGAACACCATATTGGCATTTTCTTGTTTTTTTATACTCCATCCTAACTGACCATCTCTCCCAACTGTAGACATACACTGTACCTGGGGAGAAAGGAGTGACCATGAAGAAAGTCAGCATTCAAATCTAAAGGCGTTGGTCTACATTCTCACCACTAGGGGGCGGGTGTCTGATGTCTCAATGCTTGATATGTAATTGAAACAGCGACATCTAGCGCCTGTTCGGGTTGTAGGCTAGACGCTGAGAGAATTAACTGTGCCGTAGCCAAATATTTTTGTGCTTATTAACGGAAAACTCGAAATATAATCATCCCTGTTGTCAGCAATCACAGCATACATTTTCTTTACTGCTTTACTACAATAAAACCGCTCTGAATAAAAAATAAAACCAAACAATTGCGTCGTCCATTGTTGTTAGTAAAGTTTGTACTTTCTCTAGAGAACTAAGCAGTCGATGGGGCTAGAAGCCAAAGACTCAGGGATCAGCCCAGTAAGTTCCTCAGCACGTGCATACAGACAACACCACCCCAACACAATAACAGGGAGACCATGAATACCCTCCCTCTCCACCCCCCAGACAAATTCAAACAAGTTAGCTAAGCCCCCTCCCTGCCTGCAAACACAAGCTGGG
Organism: Osmerus eperlanus; assembly: GCF_963692335.1. Classification (NCBI taxonomy): domain Eukaryota; kingdom Metazoa; phylum Chordata; class Actinopteri; order Osmeriformes; family Osmeridae; genus Osmerus; species Osmerus eperlanus. The sequence continues at coordinate 14,148,254 of NC_085030.1, forward strand.
GAGAGAATGATCTATTATCAAGACACTGACCCATCGCCCTTCTCCTATCTCCATCCCTCTCCTCACACAGATGGTCAGTGTGACTGATAGAATATAATCCTCTTCACTCACTGACTTCAATCACTTCTAAGTTCTCACGGTGGTGTTGATTCCAGGGCCTCTGACCTCTGTAACAGCTAGATATGCCATAACAACTGCTGCCTACAGTACAAAGAGTAGCACATTATTTTATTTAAGTTAATCTAAACAGTCCTGAAGCTGTATATGCTGTGTTAAAGTAACACTGCAGGCAACATGCTGGGAGGGAAACAGTTGAACTAAAACGCTTGAAAAAAGAAAAAAAAACATGCCACAACTCATTTGTTTCCAATGTAAATCCTACACAGTGGTTTTGTCTTCAATTCGCACAAGGCTGGTCCTCAGAGCACATGGAAATGCAGGGATGGTCTTGGCCAGGGCCCTGTTCAACACCACAATGACCCCCTCACTATGAGCCACACTAAAGAGAGGCTGGATTGTCCAGAGCACAGTGGAACACCAGGGTCCCCTCAGAGACATGCTGTGTGTTGGGAGGGGGGGGGGGGGGGTGCAGACGACAACTTACAAGCATAATGTCATGTCAAATAAGAGCTGACATGGTTTGTGTGAGAGAGAAAAAGTTAAAGAGAATGTTTGTATTAATACTGAGTGAGGGGGGTGAATAGGCCTGTATGTGACAGGCCGCCGTGCTACATTTCATGAGGAAAGGAGGAAGAAGATAGAGGACGAGCATTGTAGTGTGATCCGTAACCTACGGCAACAGTCAGCCAAACTGGACCTGTTCAAATACTCCTACAAAACAAATATCTGATAAATCACTGAGGTAACATGGCTGGAAAGGTACCGGAGTGAACATGAATATTCATTACGGTTTTAATGAAATAAAAATTCCCTAAATTAAAGAATGTAGTCCGTTCTTGTCAGAAGGTTCTCAGTGGCAGGTGATGCTAGAAGCACTTTATGTTGCTAATCATTTCATATCAGCTGGAAAGGAAGGAAAGAATGCTTTCACACATCATTGGACACAGCAGACCGAACGCCTGAACAAAGAACCTTCACTGTCTCCGGCCCTCAAGCAGAGGCTGGGGGGCAGAGGCTAGGGGGCAGAGGCTAGGGGGCAGAGGCTAGGGGGCAGAGGCTGGGGGGCAGAGGCTAGGGGGCAGAGGCTAGGGGGCAGAGGCTAGGGGGCAGAGGCTGGGGGCAGAGGCTAGGGGGCAGAGGCTGGGGGGCAGAGGCTGGGGGGCAGAGGCTAGGGGGCAGAGGCTGGGGGGCAGAGGCTGGGGGGCAGAGGCTGGTACTCCTACATGATGGCCCTTCAGGAGAATCATAGTCAACAAAGTAACAAGATGACTACTTAACCACTGTCTGTATGAAAGTCAGGTCTGTCTGTTTTCCTTCCAAGCTGTGGTTGGGCACACCACACATGCTACACACACACACACGAAAAACATTTAGGCTGCTCTTTTGTATTTGTTCATTTATTCCCATGGCACATTTTGATAAAATAAACAATTTTATCGTTCAGTGGCATATCAACCAAACCTAGAAAAAAAAGAAGAAAAAAAACAATATTACAAAAATAGAGGTGATGGGTTTGTGGCATCATTTCATGTGGACGATAGTCCTAGTCTGGTGTGACTGCATCATCATCATCATCTTCTTTCTGCCTGTAGAACAATGCCGTGGTACATTACAGAAGGAATTGTTTCTTTTAGTTTTTTGTTTGGCTGCAATATGCAACATATTCCCTGTGGTCATCCTCCTGCACCCTGCGCCGCCACAGGGCACATCATCAAGTCACACCATCAACAAGAAGTTATAAGAAGATGTCCCGGGGTGAAGTCACCAGACCTTGATGGCTGATGGGAGATTTATCCATCAACAAAACCAAAACAGTCTCACCGTTATCATTATTGCACCTTGAGACCTCAGTGAGCTGCTTGTGTGTGTGTGTGTGTGTGTGTGTGTATGTGTGTGTGTGTGTACAGTTGAGGGGAGAGCAGACTGACGTGGATATTTGTTCACACCCTTAGCATCAAACGTTCTAAAACAGAATATGCAAAAATACAATAAAAAAAATTAACTAAACTAAAAAGTTACAAATTATAATAATAAACATCAATAATGAGGAATGCCGAATTAACGAAACAAACGGAGGCTGTACAAAGTCACCACAGTTGAGGAAGGCGTGGCGTCTTACAGGTGGTGTCACAGTAGCATACAGGACAGAGCCCTGAATAGTGCTGGCCACAGACCTTGGTCCAAATCCTATTTGGAATCATCTTAGCCATTTATCTGTGATCGGATACTCTAGTCTAGCACAGATGCAGTTTCTTTTCTTCTTCCCCCCAGCTGTGCGATGGCCCAGGCCACCTATCCAGCCCCCTGGCACTCTAGGCTGACTAAAGCAACACTGTGCTGAGAGGACAGTGTTGTCAACTCAGAGACTGAACAGAGGTCCAGACATCTCTGTGGTGAATACTGACTTCAACTCATTGGTCAGTCAGGAATAGGACATTTGGTAGCTCCAGACAACATAAATAATCCTGAGACAAAACTAACAGTGTTCTATTACAGAGGCAGTGTTCTAGTAAAAGAGGAAGTGTTGTACTAAAGGGTTAGTGTTGTACTAAAAGGATAATGTTATCCTAAAGGGATAGTGTTATAAAGGGTTATCGCTGGTTCAACCAAAATTCATAGCTCAACAATAGCAGCAAACTGCTGTTAACTCATCGCCTTCCAATCTCTCAGTTAAAGCTTAGAGGCAAGGGCACCCAGGCTCCATGCTCCCTGAAGACTGAGATAACAAGACCACCACTTCCTGTACGCCCATCGCAGCCAATCAAACCATCAGACCCCCTCACGCTGGAATGCTACTTGGCTAGAATCCCCACCCCTCCCGTCCAATCAAGACTGTCCGTCAAGGGAGGGGTGTGTGTGACTTTGAAGTCGTCACCATGGTAACCGGCGTGACCCTGGAACCGTGGATCTGGCAGTATTTATAGCCTGAACAGGAAGTAGAAGATTGAGAATCGCAGCGCGGCGAATCTGGGAAGCAATTACCGATGAGGGCCTGCAGATGTCGAAGTTTCACCTCCAAGGTCACTCATCCTCCTCTCCCTACTCTCCCTCCCCCCCCCTACTCTCTCCCCCCCCCCCCCCCTCTCTCTCCCCCCCCCCCTCTCTCCCTCTCTCTCCCCCCCTCTCCCTGACACAGCAGTCAGTAGCAGCTGCGATCCTCTGACGGCATGTCAGCTCCCTCCCTGACATCGGTGAAGAGCTCCCAGAGAGATGAGAGAAAGGCTCTAGAGAGAGAGAGAGAGAGAGAGACACACCAGAGAGATGAGAGAGAGAAAGGGAAAGGTGGAAGAGAGACACACCAGAGAGTAGAGAGAGAAAGGGAAAGGAGGAAGAGAGACACACCAGAGAGTAGAGAGAGAGAGAGAAAGGAAGAAGGGAGGATGGAGAGAGAGGACCCCCTTGGCTGCACCATTAGCATTCTCATTAAAGCACAGTGAATAACGGACAAAAGGGGAGGACGAGTGAATGTGGATATTCAGTGGGTATCTACACTACAGACAGGAGGTGGACAACAGGACTAAAGCCTACCTTTAGAATGTTTACACTCGTACAAACGGAAGAACAAAGCTACACTAAATCAAAAAAAGAAATAAAATATTAAAACAGAACAAGGAGTATAACAAAAAAACTAAATATAAATAAAAGCTAAGGACAAGTTTCAATGGCATCGTCTTCGTATTCAAGTAATCTTGTTCAAGTCCCTGAAACATGGTGGTTTATGTAAACATTGGCAGGCCGTCGTGGACGCAGATTCGACGGAGCGCCTGAAGGCAGCAGCATTTACATCTGTACCCCGACGTGGGGCACCCCTCCCCTCCACCCTTCACCCCCCACCCTCCTTCCTGTGGTTCAGCCCACCGATAGAGTTCCTGGGTGGAGGAGAGGAGAAGAGGCAGTAACATCAAAGCTTTGTTTGGTCTTCTGTGAGGGGGAGTGGCTGACACACACACACACACACACACACACACACACACACACACACACACACACACACACACACACACACACACACACACACACACACACACACACACACACACACACACACACACACACACACACACACACACACACACACACACACACACACACACACACACACACACACACACACACACACACACACTGGTGTGAGAATTCCACCCCAGGGGCAGACTTTGGAAGAGAGGGAGTGAGGGATGGATGGAGGAATGAGGGCTGGTGTAGTGGTACAGACCGGAAACAGAGCAGGTATGCGACAGGATTGACCCTGCTGCGAGGAGAACAATGAGCTCTCGGCCCCTTTGACAGAGGTGGCCCTTAACCCTTCAATATTCAACAGAGAGTCCTGCTACCACATAAACCCTGTTGCTACATGGTACAGTGGACCCTGGCTCAGGTCCAATCCCTCTCCTCCCTCCCAGTGGTAAGAACAGCGGCAACCGAACTGAACCAGTCTTATTCAGCTTCAGTGTGTGTTCAGGGTCCTGGTGCTCAGCCTGGTGCCCAATCCCTGTGGGCCGGGCCGAGTGTTCACAGTCTGTTAGCGGCTAGCGTTAGCGGCTAGCGTTAGCAGCCAGCTGTGACGTCAGCGACGTCACGTCAACGTGATGACCTCTACCGGGTCGACGCTGACCCTCGACCTCTGCTTGCGTTTGAGGCGCCTCTGGCGTACGGAGGAGGGCGCGGGGAGGAGGAGAGGGGGGGTGTCGACGGAGAGAGAGAGGAGGTCTGCGACGGGCCGGACAGGGGGAGGGAGGAACGACGGGAGGCTGGCGTGCTCCCGCGCTCCCGTCTTGCCGTCTCTCTCCGTCTCCTGGCGTCACCTGTCGAAGCAGCTGGCGGCGAAGGCCGGGTGGGCGGCCAGGTAACCCCCCCCGCTGTACGCCATGCTGAGGCAGTGACGAGGCTCCAGGGCCATCTGCACCGAGAGAGGAGCCTGCAGGGGCAGCGCCCGAGGCCCGGGCTGGAGCCCCGAGGCCAGGCTAGAGTAGGAGGGGAAGGCCCCCCCTCCGGAGGTAGCCATGGAGGAGGTGCCCGTCAGCAGGCCCATCCTGTGGCTCTGCAGGAAGTCCTGGGACATGCTGACCACCGCAGGCCCCAAAGCCTGGGCCTCGCTCAGCACGTGCAGCTGGGAGAGGGAGGGCGAGTGCTGGGCGAGGTGAGGGAAGGCTGCCGGCTGGAAGAGCAGGTGCTGGGGGGTGGCGGTGGAGGAGGCCGGGGAGAGGTGCGAGGCCTGGGGCTGGACGGACGAGGGGCGAGATGGAGGCGTGGACTTGGATTTGTTGGCCTCTTTCACGTCGTTGTCATGGGCACTGCGGAGCACAGAGAGAACATGGAGATTACAACCTGATTCAAAACAACACGACAGAGCTAACAGGGAAAGAGGGAAGGAGGAAAGAGAAAGGGATCACACGAAGAGAGGGAAAGAAGGAGAGGATGGAAAGTCCGGCGGCTGGAGAGAGAGCGAGAGAGCGAGCGAGAGCGAGCGAGGTGTGCGTCTTACAGCAGCATGAGCTCGATGCACTGGGAGAGGTGATCCCAGCTGTAGCCGGTGAGGAGGTGCAGAGCGCTGGTCCAGCTCGGGGACACCTGCAGGCAGATACGAGACGAGGCCACACACGATGCTGCTACCTGGGAGGGACGGAAACTCAGGAAGGCGTGGTCTGGAGCGCACACACACACAGAACAGACACGCACACACACAGAATACACACGCGCACACACATATAAACAGAACAGACACAATACAGACACACACAAAACGTAGAAAAATAAGTGTCAAACAACAACACAACATATCTAACAGAACTCAAAAGAATCAACTGGAAAAAAACAAAAACATACATTTCCATCCCCCTCTTCTCAACATCTCCTTTCCTCCTCCAGTTCACCACCCGTCCCTCCTCCTCCAACCCCCCCACATCCTCTCCTCCCCCATCCCTCCATCTCGGCTCTCCTCCGCCTCACCTTGCAGGGACACCTCCAGGAAGTAGTGTGTGTACTTGTCCATGAAGGCCCTGGTCTTGGAGAGCGAGGAGAGGGGCCAGCCGTTGTACAGGTCCCCCTCCTGGACGGAAGCCTGCAGGTAGTAGTCGATGAAGTGTGCGGGCGTGGGCATGCACAGGTTCCAGCCGAACGTCTCCAGCAGCAGCAGCTCCATCTTGATCAGGTCCTTCTTGTTGAGGACCAGGCTCAGGCTGCACATGAAGCCCAGGGAGTTGAGCTGCTCCAGCTTAGGGACCCGGTCCTCCTTCTCCTCAAACTTACCTGGGGGAGGGAGAGATGAGGAGAGGGATTTGTTTGTCATGGCGTGTCACCTACTCAGTATTGTGGGCAGTGTGTGTGTGTGAGACTAGGCAGCCGTCATCCTGTTCTGATGTCTGAGTCTCTCCAGGCACCACTCTGCATCCCATAGCAACACCCATGGACCCCTCAGTCCTTCACACACAGCTGCAGCCTAATCACCAAGCAGCCTCCCACGCTCTCCCCCCTCCCAGTCCTCCTCTCCTTCACCCTTCTATCGCCCTCTCTTCTTCTCTCTTACCTCTACCTCTCGCTCTTAACCCTTCTTCTCTCCTCCTCTCTCTGTTTCTCTCTTACCTCGACCACTTTTCCTTCCTTCCTTCCTTCCTTCCTTCCTTCCACCCTCCCACATGGGACATTGTCTTCCCCATGGCAACAGTGTGGGGGCCTCACGTCTGTGTGACAGGCCCCACTCATTCTCCTTTTAGAAGAGGGGGGGGGGAGGGGGGAGGTGAGGAGTCAGGTTACACCAGCACAAGCCGCCCAGAAACACCCTTGAATTCCTTGTCCTTTAAAGTTGCAGCAGCAGCAGTATCCGGGGGCAACATGGCATAGTGCTGCCAAACCACCAGAGCACACTTATGGTGTTTCAGCTCTTGGATTGATTGACTTTAGACGAACACAAATAGACTGCCTCTGTAGACTTGTCTTATGTATACTGATGTGTCTGCTGTAGAAACTGGAGAATTTCCACTCAGCTGGACTGACATACTGGACTGCAGAGAACACCCACCCCCACCCACCCACACACACTACACTCACACACCCACCCACACTACACTCACACACTGGGGTTAATTTGGAGGAATGTCCGCACAAGCTAGCGCGAACAAACCAGCGCACGCACGCACGCAAACAACATCTGTACTGTCGGCTGTTCAGGGACTGTGGCGTGCTGCAACCAACCACCGTTCCTATAGTAACCAGTACAGCCATGAGCTTGGGTTACCAGGCCGGCCCTGGACAATGACACCGCTGGAAGCCCCAGCTTACACACACTTACCACTGCCTTCCTGCCTCGCTCTGGTGGCACAGCAACAGACACAGAGAGAGGGGGGTAAAGAGAGAGAAAATAGAGAGAGAAAGAGAGACAGGAAAGGGAGGGAGATAAAAGGGGGGAGGGGTAAGGAAGAAAGGGGGAGACAGAGAGAGAGAGATAACAGCAGGCCAGAGGAGTAATTAGCACACTGGCAGTGATGGAGTCTCCTCACTAGAACAGGAAGCAATCACCAAGCACACACACCAACACACACAGTGCTGCTGTTCAGACGTATTGGTTGCTTGGCTAGGGGGAGGTAAGATATCACTCTGATTTTCTGTGTGTCTGCCTGGCTGCCTGTCCACACTCCAGCCCACACAGCACAATTTACTCTGTGTCTACAGCTCCGCTTCCTGTTCTACTGGTCTACACAGACGCCATCATAAACAGCAATCACCCGCCCCCCACCCACCAGTCCCCCGATCTCACCCTCCACCCCAAGTCTCTTTGATCCTGGCAGAGTGACACCGGAGGAGTTCATCTCCTCATTGTGCCAGACAAGACATGGAGACAAAAGCCCCCACAGAGGGGACAGAGATTCAGGCTGGAGAGAGAGGAGGGCCACACAGCACTGTGAGATCCAGCCCAGAGGAAACAGAGATCCAGGCCACACAGCACTGTGAGATCCAGCCCAGAGGGAACAGAGATCCAGGCCACACAGCACTGTGAGATCCAGCCCAGAGGAAACAGAGATCCAGGCCACACAGCACTGTGAGATCCAGCCCAGAGGGAACAGAGATCCAGGCCACACAGCACTGGGAGATCCAGCCCAGAGGAAACAGAGATCCAGGCCACACAGCACTGGGAGATCCAGCCCAGAGGGAACAGAGATCCAGGCCACACAGCACTGGGAGATCCAGCCCAGAGGGAACAGAGATCCAGGCCACACAGCACTGGGAGATCCAGCCCAGAGGGAACAGAGATCCAGGCCACACAGCACTGGGAGATCCAGCACGCACATCCGGTGTAGCGGGAGAGGACGACCGACGCTCACGCTGGCCCAACACACCAAGAGCACGCAACAGCATTAACACGCTCATCGCTCTTGTTCTCTACAAAGCTCCCCCTGGTATTTTAAGGGGCTTATGTGTAACGTTGACATAGTAATGAACACATATTACAGCCCCGTAAACATATCCGCTCCAACCGTGTGAGAGAAAGCGAGAAAAGCGGAGGTAAAGATAGAGAGAGGGGGGTGCATTCCTGAGCGGTGAGTTCAGCCCGCGGGGAACACAGGTAACTAAATTATGTTGAAGCTACCGACAAGAAGTGTGTGTGTGTGTGAGTGTGTGTACACATGCAGGCCCAGGAGTGCTGCTGGTGGGAGGTGAAAGGTCACAGGTAAGGTAGAGGTGAAGGTAGGAACAGGAAGTAGTTCCCCCAGGTGTACTGCAGGTGGTGGAGAAAGAGAGTGAGAGAGCCAGACAGACAGAGAGGCAGACAGAGAGAGGCAGAAAGAGAGAGGCAGAGAGAGAGAGAAAGAGGCAGAGAGAGAAAGAGTCAGAGAGAGATGGAAAGAGAGAGAAAGAGAGACAAACTAAGAGAGAGAAAGAGAGAGAGACAAACTAAAAGAGATTTTGATCCAGCAGTGTGTGTTTCCAGATGGCGGACCTCTGCTTGTGGGGTTCAATCTGCGCCAACATGACCAAAGTCATTAGCAAGATGATGTTAAAAAGCAGAAGAATTTAACACTCCTCCTCCTGTTCTCCCTCTCCCTTTGTCTCCTCCGCTCTCTGGCGTTCGACAGCTGTGGAGGAATTTCCTCTCGGCTCTCCTGAACTCCTTTAATTTGCCAGCTCTTCTTTCACTGGGGGTGTGAAATTGGTCACAGAGACCCCCCCCAGTCAACCCCATCGCCTCTGACGGATCAGACAATGTAGCCCACCCTGACCCCTGACCCTTAATGCTAATGCCTGGGTGACCAGGGAGAATCCTGGACCCCCCCCCCCCCCCCCCGATATCAGCGGTTGAGCGTCTCCTGACGAGGCCTGGGGGTGGGAAGGGATTTTGAGCTGGGGGGGGGGGGTTTGGTGGGGTCATCCCCCCACAGACAGACTCTACCTTTTCATGGACAAGTCAATTGCAATAGCTGCCATTCCTGATGAGTGGATCGCTCATGTTCAGCACTGCTGACAGCCAAGCCTGATGGAACACAACCACGATGAAACCCATTAATGACCCCCTCAGATGAGGCCATCTCCCTCTCCCTAGACCCAGAGCAGCCTGTAGCCCCCCTAGCCCCAGCCACTTCCCTCATCCATCTTTACAATCCCAGCCTAATTTCTTTAATTATGGTGCCCAGAATAATTCCCTCAGAATTACCATCAAGGTCCATGAATGGGAGGGGGGGCAGAGCAGTGCCCTTGTTAATCTACATATGGGGGGCGGGGGGGTGCATCAAAGGGGGGGGGGGGGGGGGGTGTTCATGTCCTTGCTTTGCATGACACCTACCACCCCCCTTCTTCCCCTGCCCCCACCCCACTCTAGCCTCCCCCATCCTGTTTCACATCGGGGTCTTTGAAGCAGCACCCCCCATCCCCAGAGACAGACTCGGGGGTGAGTGGGGGTGCGGGGGCAGAGGAGGAGGCAGGGAGAGAAAGAGGAGGAGGAGGCTAAGGCCTGGTTGAGGCAGCTTGCCAGGTTGATATGGTTACAGAGTCTCAGAGAGGGTCAGCCAGCCCAGGATCAGAGGAGAGCAGCCATCCACACCCCCAGAGGAGAGCAGCCATCCACACCCCCAGAGGAGAGCAGCCATCCACACCCCCAGAGGAGAGCAGCCATCCACACCCCCAGAGGAGAGCAGCCATCCACACCCCCAGAGGAGAGCAGCCATCCACACCTCCAGAGGAGAGCAGCCATCCACACCCCCAGAGGAGAGCAGCCATCCACACCCCCAGAGGAGAGCAGCCATCCACACCTCCAGAGGAGAGCAGCCATCCACACCCCCAGAAGAGAGCAGCCATCCACACCCCCAGAGGAGAGCAGCCATCCACACCCCCAAGGCTGAGGACGCTGATTTACTGCTGTCACCAGGCAGGGAAACCGGACAGTAAATCCATCCAGATTTGGTCACAGTAAAGTGAAAATCTTGAATCTCATATGCATGATCATTACTGCTGGCAGAGAACACACACGCATGCACAGTCCCAAAGACACACACACACTCCCTCCCTCCCTCCCTCCTCCCCCTCCGTGGCTGTGCTGAAGGGCTTTTGTTGGGGCCCGACTCAGGCAGCATATGGCAGGTGCCCCCACCCCCAGGCCCCCAGCCCCCCAGGCTCTGTGTGACAGAACGATGGGATGCTCTTTTCCCCCTCTCTCTAGCCCACACACCTCAAGATAATGTTACTAAGTACATACATAACATCCTGACAGTGACAACATCCTGACAGTGACAACAACAGGACAATCAACACAGCAGTCTCAACCAGTCAAACAACTTACTAGCCTTCCCAAGACAAGAAACACCAAATCACACAACAAGTGTCTGTCTGCCTACAGGGAGAAAGACAGATAGAGAGGAGAGAGAGGATAGAGAGAGGCAGAAAGAGAAAGGGGGGAGACGTAAGCACCCCTAGGGTACAGAGAGATCCTACCAGAGGACAGACAATGACTCACATATCCATGATGTCATTCATTAGCTGTGACCAATAGCTTCTTACCTGGCCACGATGGCCTGACAACTGCCCCAGAGACACCAGGAAGACTGATGTTCTCTCTGGGAGACAGTAAACGCACAATAAAAACACCTGATGAAGTTAGGTTTGGTAAAGCCAGAGAGAGAGAGGGAGAGGGAGAGAGAGGCAGCTTACTACTAGGTTAACAGGATTAAACAGTGACTGCGGGGGAAGTACAATAGAGAGGGTGATTAAATACTGTGAGACGGAAGCCGGTTGAATTTTAACAAAGACCGTTTATCTGTCAAAGAGCTGGTATCAGGACCACAGGGAGGCTTGGCCTGAGCAGCCAGTTTATCAGGCAGCAAGCCTACCAATCACTCACTCATCCAGTCAGCCAGACAGCTAGTCAGACAGACAGCTAGTCAGACAGACAGCTAGTCAGCCAGACAGCTAGTCAGCCAGACAGCTAGTCAGCCAGACAGCTAGTCAGCCAGACAGCTAGTCAGCCAGACAGCTTGCTAACCAGCAGACCAACCAGGCAGTCAGCTTTCTTTGTTTGAGTCTTATAATTCGGAGTGATCTGCCCCTTTAAAAAGGACCTCTTACACACAGTACTCCAAAACACGTGGAAATAAACACACACACACACACACACTGAAATATCAGCTCCCACTGCTCCCCTCCCTTGTGAGCAGACCCTACTCCAGACTCCCAGTTTGACGACATCATTAGTCTAATTACCCATGATGCTGTGTGCTGTTTAATGTACCACAGCCAGTGAATAACCAGACTGTGCACACACACACACACACGTAGGGAACCCAGACCAGCTCATACACACACACACAAGCATGAACACATTGACTATAGACTCGAGTCCACACTGACGACAGGCAGGCAGACAGACTGACAGGCTGACAGACAGGCACACAGACAGACAGGTCTAATGATACCGTCAGGGTATCAACAGCATAAATGAGTTTCTCCAGCTCTGTAAAGTGTGATTACTGAGAAGCATAGAGGGTTGGACCAGAAACAGGGACTTTCTGCTAATGACCGTGTGTGTGTGTGTGTGTGTGTGTGTGTGTGTGTGTGTGTGTGTGTGTGTGTGTGTGTGTGTGTGTGTGTGTGTGTGAACGTGCTTGTGAGCATGCAGATATGTGTGTGGGACTCACTGGCTAGCAGCAGGCAAGACAGGGCGATGACGTAGAGCTGCTTGACGGCCACGTCATAGTGGTCCATGAACAGGTCCAGCAGGTACACGGCCAGGTGACGGGCTGTGGGGCACAGCTGGTAGCGGTTACTCAGGATGGCCAGCAGGTCCGCAAAGTAGCGACGCATCCCAATCTGGGGGGAGTGGGCCCGGTATGCTGGCAGCTTCAGCTCCTGCAGGGTTAGGGTGGACAGTGAGCACACACACACAGACAGAAGTTCAGCCGCCGTAAAACTGACAGCCAATGGGTGACCTAAAAACAGCTATTGTTAATTGAGCCTGTAGGATCCTTTATCACCCTTTTAAACACGTTGTCAGATCTTAGTTGTACCAAGATAGAGAGATGATGTCTCTTTTTACCTATTACAAGCTGATCAAGGGTAAGCAGAATGGGGGGGCGAGGGGCAGCAGTAGAAGATATGGGGGCTGTAGCAGTAGAAGATATGGGGGCTGTAGCAGTAGAAGATATGGGGGCTACAGTCCTGTTCATCTTCACTGATCTGCTGTGGGTTCAGAGCCCTCAGACACCGCAAGGCATCAGCCCAGAGCCCAGACAGCCACAGGCACGGGCCTGCACCTCACACAACACAAATAATACATACACCACACACACACACACACACACACACACACACACAACTCCATAGACTACTGTAATAGATTATTTTTGGTTTGTTGTTTCTTGCAACATGGTGCTTAAATCATGTGACTCCCACAGTTCAGCCTGTTTTTATGTGGACATCTTAACCCAGAACAAAAACACATCATGTTTCTGTTGTGCAAAAAAAAAAAACACAAAATATATTTAGTGACCTTCTACAGCATGGGTTAGAACTAAGACCCAGGTTGTTCTCATGTGGATTAAATAGCAGATTGGAGCTCAATTAATCAGCTTAAATACCATCACTTTGTGGTCCTTCAGTTCAATAGACACAAAAATATATATATTTAAAAAGACACACACACAGAAAAAGAAAAACACCCCCTGGCCAAAATAAAGGTTGTAACTGTTGCCAGTCTCTGATCCTGTTGTCTCCATACATCCCAGAATGTTCATCCACTCCTCTCTTCCACAACCAGAGTTTGGAGTTGCTGTTCATTCATCTGTCATCGTCATTCTGAACTGATGTGATAAGGATTGTTTGGGGGTCTGCCCTGCCCAGTCACAGCTTTAGACCTGAACCCCTGGATGTGCTATAATACTTGCTCTATTCTGACCGCGAGCCCTGGGCGAGGCTGTGGTCACAGGGACCGGGATTCAGATCAGTTTGTTTGGTTTGTGGAGGCAGAAGCAGCAACAATGGGTGTCAGTTAAGCCTAAACTGAATCCACCCCACCCGCCCTCACCCCCCAGCCCGAGGGCAGCTACCAAACACTGATTCCAAGACCACTACCCCCCCCCCCCTCTCCCTAAAAATTAGAACGACATCCACCTCTGCCACTAGCCTCCATCCATCCATATGTCTGTCTGGGAGCGATGGGGGGAGAGGGGACCAGGGGGGGCTGTGGTAGAGGAGGGGGGGGCTGTGGTAGAGGAACTGCATCCTAATTAAGGATTCCACAGCTGCCTCCTCCTCCTGATTTGCATGTCTGATAATTTGCCACATGCTCAACACACATCACCACTATCTCTACATCCCACTTCAGGGGCCCGCTGGTCTCGCATTCACACACACACACACGTTCTCCACCTCCCACTGGGAACTCGTGTCTAAAACTCCCTCTAGACCGCCTGTGTCTTTAAGGTTCTAAAATGTATTCTTTAAGGTTCTAGAATGTCTACTTTAAGGTTCTAGAATGTCTACTTTAAGATTCAATAATGTTTTCTTTAAAGGTTCTAGAAGGCCTGGAATGTGATCCTATGGTCAGGAACACACAGACATGAGTCAACACTACATGACTCAGTACAAAGACACTGACTCATAATATGACATTCTTCAAGCAAGTCCCTATCTCAAATGCAAATATAACCCAACCACACGTGTACACACACATATACATCTCCCCTCCTCCTAGGGAATCACATTAGTCTGAACATCCTGGCGCATGAGGCTGCCAGCCCAGTGACAGTTTGCATCAGTTTGCATCAGGGGACACACAGGGAGAAATACGATCACAGGGAGGTTAATTAAGACGTTTGGTAATTAATGAGCCATGGCCGTGTAATCTGAATGAAATCATCTTTAAACGGATGATAAGACTCATATCAGATCTGAGGGCTTGTGCTTCACATCAACACCACAGTAGTCTCCCAGTCGAGTACTGGGCTGGTTACTGGCAGTCTTGTCTGGGGTGTTCAGACAGAACACACAATACACACTTCATATTTCCTGTAAACACCCACTCCTTAACCACCACTAATGTGATGTCAGACACTTCTATGGTTACCACCACGGAGGCTACTAAAACATCTACTCACTGCAACATGCCTGTCAACACCAGAACCACGTGACCAGGTAGAGAGGGTTAGTCTCCTGTTCGCTCAGAACTACGACAGACCTGCTCCCCTGTTAAGTTTGCAATGTTCTCACACTGTGTAGCGTACAACACAGCACTATTACCACATAACCTGTGTATTGCCGAATCAGAAAAACGATCTCCAAGGGTTGTTATGATCCGAGGCTTCGTTCTTAGCAAGAGTGGTTGACTGAAGATAGAGTTTATGTCTATCAGGTGACAGCCACAACTTGACCACAGTCCTAGACAACACTAAAGGGATGATTCGTCTTTTTGTTCCATGGTTTTCACGTATTTTAGACATGCGTGTTTGGTCTCACCTTGATCCTGAGGGACTGATGGATGTCGGCGGCTAGCTGTCCTTTCCACCATTGTAGCTCCCTCTCCATCTCTCCCGTCCAGAGAAGGCTTCAATGATGAGGTTACACCCTGCAGACACGCCACAAAATCAGCCGAATGAAGAAGAACCACGGACTGGTGGGACCAACTGCTCTTGCTCAGACTCCTAGCTGACCTCAACAGCGCCGAAACAAACTGTAGTTTACATTTCATAACGGCCAATTGAGGTAACGAAACAAACTATCGAAACTATAACGTATAGCAAACCTAATACTACCCACACTAGGTAGGGCTATCTAAAGAGTGTTCGAGACAGGACATGAAAGGGTAATTTAGCAATGATTTAAATGACTGTAGCAACATCTCCCCCATACATGTGTACTGCTGGTTTCTCGCCCAGTTTAAATGGCCATACCATAGCCTAACGTAAACGCTCCAATCGATAGTGTAAGTGTAATGTTCTGCTCTCCAAGTAACTTCCTATGCTATTAACTTACTTTCCTGGCTAACCTACATTGTCACGGGACGGTCAGCAAAATATTCAACCACGCAAACATTTGGCTGACTATTTCTCATTCATACGCTTTTCTTCACCACGAGACAGCTTCAAAAATAGTGTCCTTAGACGTTAAAACTTGGTCAGTCTCGCGGCCCTGAAAATTATTCTTTTTTTCTAGTTATTATCACTGCAAACATAATATACTCCAACCGATTAGTTGATTCCTGGTAACAGCTTTCCAATAAACTTTTACATTGAAGCCAACATCGCATGTGCCGCACTCACCGCTCCGACGGGAATGCCCCAGACCTCTTTGTCTCAGTCCGACATCCTGAATGTGAGAATTACGCTTCGGGAAGTTTTTATATTATCCTTGCTGCAGGTGAAAAGCATATATTCAATCCCTTGTCACGGTGGCACTGTGACGCAGCTATCTAACTTCGACCGGCGTTTTATTCCGGTGTTTTCCTTTGTTTACACTTTCCTACTGATTTTCCACAGCCGTTTACCAACGCGCTCCGTTCCAACAAAGTAGCCTACCCTCGGCTACGCCAGCTGCTGTTGCGGTCTGGGGCTCGTGAACCATACGTGTGAGCATGGGAATTGTAGTTCTTTCCGTTTGTCACCTTTGTCACAATTGTGCTCTGACTAGACTTGGTCAACATGAAATTGCAAGAGAATCATACGGCGGAGATCATATATGTTGTATATAAATAGTTTAGAAGGGGAAGTAGACTATACTTTATTATTGACTGTATAAGTTCGTTTTTTTTCTGAAACTAGATGGTTGGGCAATACAAACTAGGCCTATAGATAATATTTAAAATGCATGTTCACAAATCTTTATAAAACGTAATATTCTTACTTGTCATGTTCTGCACATTTGAACTATCCTAAGTGCGGCCGGTTCTCACTCCCTCTCCCACCCACTTATGTACATTTCCAATCCACTCCGGTAATCAAAATTAATAACAGTATCAATCCTGCAGGTCTGTATATTCTTTAGTACATGAGAAAAACTAGAATGGCCACGGACAGGGCTGCAAATGACATCCAGAATATCGCCACCTTGTGGTACGTTCTGGAACAGGTGCTCGGTTTTGATTCATTCATGCCAAACGCTTGTACTGATGGAAAGAGCAAGTACACTACATGAACACAGGTTAGGTAGGCTATACATTAGGCATATGTAATAATAATATGCATATGCTAATTTTATAAACATAATAAGGATTTCATTGATCTCTGCTACAGTGGCAGTAGTGATACATGACATGAGTACAGTTGAAAGTGTCATTGTTTTTAGAATCATCCACTAAAACCAATCACTCAACCCAACCAACAAATCTATCAATCAACCAATCAGCTGGCAGCTTCGGCGTTGGCCTTCCCGTCCTCCTCTGTCAGGTAGACCTGGTCTGCGTAGACAAGGAACCCAGTGAAGGTGCTGTCAGTCCAGAACGGGTCGAAGAACAGGCCGTTCTGCTCCGAGTAGAAGATCTGCAGCCACACCTGGTCCTCACGCTGCAGACGGAGAACGGTGGAACCGGAGGCCACATCGCTGTTCCCCGTGTTGCCGTCGAACGTCTTGATCTTGTACTGGCCGTTGTGGACCAGCCCGATGGCCAGGTGCTTGTTGGACAAGGTGATGTCATAGGAGAAGTAGTAGACCCCGGGAACGGAACACACAAATTTCCCACTCGTGGCGTTGTAGTGCTCCCCCTCGTTCAGCAGGATGCGACTGAACCTGATTGGCAGGCGCTCTTTGGGGTAGCTCCTGGTCATGGCCACGGAGAAGGCAGAGCGTGCTGCCTTCCCACAGTTACAGCCTCCAGCCGCCCCTACCTCACCCACCTCCCCTGCCTCCCCCTTGACGCCCCTCAAACCCGTTAATCCAGGGGCCCCACGTGGCCCCTTCTTGCCCAGGGGCCCGGCCTTGCCCACCACCCCCTCTCGGCCCTTCACGCCCGGCTTGCCTGGGTTGCCTGGCCTCCCTGATTCCCCTGGAAGAAAACACATGAAGAATCAGTGAGTTAAAAGTCCCCACTGTGAATTCTCTCTTTGAGTTTGAACCGCTCTGATCTGTGTGGAGATTCCACTGATCTTACCTCCACCTCCCCTTTCCCCCTTCTCTCCATCGCCCCCGTCCGGGCCATCCTTCCCTGGGGAGCCCATGGGACCCGCAGACCCTGGAGATCCAGGAGGTCCGGGGTGTCCGGGTGGCCCCTGGGGGCCAGGAAGGCTGCACGCCAAGTGGGAGGAATGGATGGTAATGTTACGGCCTTTCTTCCAGAAGGGGTAGGTAGACTGGGAGGAAGCCAAGACTATTGAACACAGCAGCAGGATTGGTTGGAGCATGGTGACACTGACAGTAGCAGAGTAGGGGGGGGGCGGGGGGGGAAGACAAAAACAGGTATGTTTAGAATTTTTACGTTGGACATTTTATTGTCAGTTGACTTACATGATTTGTTGTGAGTAACAACAATACGTTGAACGCGCACGATGACTAACACGCAAACCATTTGAAGGTTTCTGTTGTAAATGACAGCAACGACAGTTGACACAACGTTGCTTAGATAAGAACCCAATACATAAAAGAGACACACGGTTTTAAAGTGGGAAAGTTAATGTTTTAAAGATTATTATGAAAGAGTTACACGATATGCATCTTGTATGCATATGTTTTTTTTAACGACGTTTTACGAGTTATACAAAAAAAAGAAACTCACCAAACAAAAAACACGCCCAACCCTGTCCACGCACAGGACTTGCAAACTTACAAACTGTCCGCTTACATGACAATCCTCTCCATTGTCACTCAGGTCTGAATGTCATCTTTAAAGTTCTGTGCAATAAATAAATCCTGTTCGATGTCTGTTATCTGCAGCGCAAGCTATGCTACACCCTCTCACTCGCCGTGTGTTGAAGCAGCGCATCCAGCCATCAAATACCATCACCATGATGTAATTACATACACGCCGAAGTTACAAGACAAGTACAGGTTATCAATAATAGTTTAATAGGCTGTTATTTTGGACCTGTCCATACAGTTCTACCAAGTATGTATTCTAGATTAGTAATCACCGATGCACACTGGTGATTTAATAAAATGAAAGCGAGTTATCATACAACTTTACATCGATGTGTAAAAATAAGGACTTCCAGATGTGTTGAGATCGGCGCCAACGAAAACCCACAAATAAAGTTTCAGCTGGCGGGCGAGGCTGTCTGTCTCCCCACCAACCCACTGAGCCTGAGCTGCTGGGACTTCACCAATAAAATAAACTACACTCTTTCCCAAGGAGGGGTTTAAAGGGTAAAGATTGTGACACACCATTGTTAATTGAGAGTAATTGCAGTCCTTTTCTGTATATTTGCTTTGAGACTTCGACATGAGGCAAACGTACCTCCCTCCAGCTTGGTCTGAGGGATTTCCCCGCGGGTGTGTACAAGAGCACAAGGACATTTTCAGATTCTTTAACTCTTTCAGAGGAAACAGATGATGTAATAACGAACTTAGAACCAGTTACTTATAAAATGTTTTTATTCCACCAAAAACCATAGCACTGGGCCAGGCACCGTGTACAGACGTGAATCAGCTCTTTTAAATCAGATTAACAAGGCATCCTACGCCGTTATTTACAAACACGGAAAAATATATTTGACCACACTTTATAAAAACGTTCACTAAAATGATCGATTAGAGATCTGACAGGCTGCAGTCATGGTTGGGTTTTGACTGGACTAGCCTTATCTGTTGTGTGGGTTGAAAGTGTGGTTGACTATCTAAAGGCAGAAGGCCCAGTTTCCCAGACACTGACTCAAGAAAGAAAATCAATTTTACATTGAGAGGGAATCAGTTGTAGACTAGCTGTAATGTGTGGTTAAGGGGAGAGGTGAGGTGCACTGCATGTGTGTGTGAAAGTCAGTCAGTCAGTCCGTCCGTCCATCCATCCATGCGGTGTCACTAGTTGAAGAAGTTGGCCATGGGGTCATCCGGCCGGCAGCGCTTCATCCTGAAGGCCTCCATCTCCTCCTCCGTGGGCTCCTTCACCTCCAGCAGACTGTTGTAGGGCCTCTTCCTCTCATCCACCTGCAGCAGGACCTCCACCTGCTTCAGGCGCTTGTCCTCCGCCAACAGGGCCTGGAGGGGGAGGGGGGGCACAGAGACGGTTGGTAGAGGACGTACACAAACAGATGTTTACTCACTCTTTCTTCTTTCAACACAAGTGCATTTTCTCTCTCGCTGCCTCTCGCTGCCTCTCGCTGCCTCTCGCTGCCTCTCGCTGCCTCTCGCTGCCTCTCGCTGCCTCTCGCTGCCTCTCGCTGCCTCTCGCTGCCTCTCACACACACGGTAGCTGGACTCAGAATTCAAGGGGAGGTTTACCTTCTTCAGCTTCTCTTTCTTCTTCTCCTCATCCTCAGAGTCGCTGCTGTCAGAGTCGTGTTTCTTCTTGTTCTTCTTGCTCTTCTTCTTCTTCTTCTTGTCCTTCATCTTCTCTCGGTGCATCTACATAACCATGGTTACAGTCTCAACAGGTGCTACAAGGCATGCCCCCAGGGGCTCAAGACAACCATAAGACAACCCGATTATTTGTTATGGTATTAAGAAAAATATACAAAACCTAATATTATGGTATTAACAAAAACAGACAACCAAATATGGTGAACTCTCTCTGCTCAGTGTCAAGAAGACCGCCTGGAACAGGATCTCGTTCTTACCTCCAGCAGAGTCTTAGGCTCCTCCTCCTCCTCCTCCACTGGCTCTTCCAGCCTCTCCTCAAACGGAACACATGCCGAGCTGGTCTATAGGTGGAGAGACATGTCAATCACCTCAGCCTCTGTGACTAGTGTAAGCAAAACAGGTCATTTGGTTGCTTCGATAATCTGGTTTTGGAGAACCTCAAACATAGAGAAGTACACAAAAGTAACTAAGATGACTAAATGTAAATATTCTTTTTTTCCCCCCTAACATAGAATTGGTCCTGACATTCTAGAACCAGACAGTAACACAGATCTTTAGTGTTGTTTGTCCTCAGCTCCTCTGCAGTCCTTACCGCGGTCTGGATCCCGGCCTGCCCGGTGCAGTAGCTCTGTTTGACCATGGAGTGGCAGCACTTAAAGCCCCAGTAGCCTTCCCTCCAGAACGAACCCCAGATGCACTGTTCACAAACAAGGAAGAGAGAGAGTCAGGAAAAATAGCGTCCAGGCTCGTCAACCACAGCTGTTCTAGACACATTCTTGCCACTTCCATTAACACGTCCTGCTGTTATAGGTGGACCCGCCCAGTTCCGGAACCCTTGCGTCCTGCTCTAGAACCACTGACCGTGTGGTTGTTGACGAGCACGTCCTCCTCGTACTTGGAGCGCGCCACGGCCTTCTCCTGGCCCTTCAGCACGGCGCCATGGCGAGAGTACTCCACGTAGTCCTCCGTCTGGGCCAATAGCAGCTCTCTGGGGGGGGCGTCCAGGTGCTCCTCGCCGCCGTACTGCGGGAGGACGAGAGACGGGCGGTTAATGGCGCTGCTGCAAACCACTGCCGTGGAATATCTGACACGCACACGTGAAAAGACCTGGGAGACTTGTCTCTGAAACCCAGAGACAAGTTGGGTTTTTTTTTGTTTCGTTTTTTTTCCATGTTTATTTCTCCCCCTTCTACAGTATGGCTTTTCCACTCTTTATCTCTCCTTTCTCACACACACACACACACACCCTCTCCAGGATGGTCTCCTTCTGCTGGTCTTTGAAGTCCTCCTTCTTGACCTTGAAGGACTGGTGAAGCAGTTCCAGTTTGGTGGGGTCGGCCTGGAGGTGCACCTCAGAGCCCTTGTCATAGGCCTCCCACGCAAACACTGGCAGGGAGCAGGGGAAGGGATAGAGAGGGGGAGAGGAGAAAAGCGTTTTTTTGTAAAGGTTTTTTTTATTTTTATGTCTATGACTCGTCTAAGACTCATCGGCTCTTTGTGTAACATCCTGACATAGCTTTCAGAAAATTCTAAATCCCACTACATAACAGGATTTGGGAAAATAGGAACACAACACATCTTATATCTGTTTAGTTCCACAAAGGCCCATTCTCAAAACATAACCGAGAATAGTCCTGACTCGGAAATCCTATCTCTATGGATACGTCCTGGAGACAAATCAAACCACGTCCTCCCCGTGTCCTGAGAGGAACCGGTGAAAGAGGGAACCGAAAGGCTGGAGGACTCACGTTGTGTCTGAGCCATGGTGATGGTGTCTCCCGAATATCGTACAAAGTTATCTCCCGCATAGCCCACTCTGAAGAAGCACAGTACACATTCATTCATGAACCGAACAAAGTACACAGCCACTCAGTGGTGGAAAACCGACCAGGTTCAGTAGACAGATCATAACATGGATCTACAGGACACATGGATGGAGATAGGCCTACTCGTCAGGGTTCATGCCCGTGTTGGAGTAGGGGTTCTCCCTCATGGCGCGGGTCTTGGGGTCGTAGTAGGCAGAGTTGGGGTCCAGGTTTCTCAGGTACTGGAGGAGAGAAGACAGGGGACATTATAATACAAACCAGAGGCCACATCATCATCTATATCATCATCTACATCAGTGGTTCCCAATCCTGGTCCTCGGGCCCCCTTGCCCTGCATGTTTTAGACGTTTCCCTGCTCCAACACACCTGATTGAAAGGAATGGGTCGTTATCAGGCTTCTGTTGAGCTTGATAATTACCCATTTATTTGAATCAGGTGTGTTGGAGCAGGGAAATGTAATCTGTAATCTAAAAC
Organism: Osmerus eperlanus; assembly: GCF_963692335.1. Taxonomy (NCBI): domain Eukaryota; kingdom Metazoa; phylum Chordata; class Actinopteri; order Osmeriformes; family Osmeridae; genus Osmerus; species Osmerus eperlanus. The sequence goes on from NC_085030.1 coordinate 14,170,591, forward strand.
ATGCAGGGCAGGGGGGCCCGAGGACCAGGATTGAGAACCACTGATCATCATCATCATCATCATCATGTGACCTGCCCGTCGCCCGGCTCACCTTCGCGATGTCTTCTCTGATTCGCAGGTTTCTGACTGTGATTCGTCTCTTGGAGTCAAAGTTCTGCCCGGGCATGTCGATGTCGTCAGCGTACTTGTCTTCATCCTCGTCCTCGCTGTTGTGCTCACGCTCCTGGCAGGAAGGAGGCAGGAGGATCACAGGAGGTCCCACAGACGGAACAGAAACATTTGATCCAGCAGTGACGCCCTCTTAATGTAGATGGGCCAAGACAGACCCGAGTTCCATAACCTCAAATATGATATCGTAGCTATAGCTAGGTATTATCCCATTGCATTCATTAACACTGAAGACTTAAAAGTATAAATGTGCTTTGTGTTCGGTGTGAACACAGCATAACACAGAGGTCAGCCATGAAGGAGTGCAGGTGTCATACTTGTGTGTGTTCATCATCTCCCCACTGGTTTCTGGAGGAGTTCTATTGGGAACAGAGCAAAGTTTATCAGCACACGCACACAATAAAGCAGACATAACATAGAATGTGTATCCCCAAAAAAACATAGGAAATACAAACATTCCCCATACCCTTGCCTAGATGTACTAGCTAGATAACTCAGAACTAAGTGTCTGAGGCAGTGTTTCCCTGCTCCAACACACCTGATTCGAATAAACGGGTCGTTATCTAGCTCTGTAGAAGCCTGGTAACGAACATGCATTTGAATCAGGTGTGTTGGAGCCAAGAAACATCTAAAACATGCAGGACAGGGGTTAAGAACCACTGGTCTGAGAGGACTCACCGCTTGGTCTACCATCTTCCCTGTGGCCAACTCCTCCTGAAGCTTATGGGCTTTCAGCGTCCTCTTGGCCTAAAGGGACAAACGCAAGGTTAGAGTCAGGTCAACATCTTGGTGAACGGGATGTTCAAATAAGACCCTTTCACACTGTCAGAATGTCCATCCGACATACTGACAGTGTTGAATTCATCTACCAGAGTCAGATGGCTGAGCGGTTAGGGAATCGGGCTATTAATCAGGGGGTTGCAGGTTCGATTCCCGGCCATGAAAAATGACGTTGTGTCCTTGGGCCAGAAACTTCACCCTACTTGCGTCGGGGGGAATGTCCCTGTACTTACTGTAAGTCGCTCTGGATAAGAGCGTCTGCTAAATGACTAAGTGTACCAGCGCTAGCCGGTGTCTCACCAGGTCTACTTTAGCGTACTCCTCCACGATGCGGGTGTGGTCCTCAGGGTCATAGCCATTCCAGCGATCCCTCTTTCCGTCGTAGTCCAGATCCAGGGAGATCTGGCTGTGCTCGTCAGGCGCCATGCCCGTCCCAGTGAACTGGGCCCCCACCTTCCTGGGCCGCTGGGGGAGGGCAAAGAGGAAGGGGGGGTTATATCTGCATCACAGACTTACCGAATCCTTAAATTGTTTGCCTCGAGTCTCTGTTGAGGCAACTGGATAGCCATATCAAGGACAGCAAGATGGTGCTACGGAGAGGAGTTCCTGGTAGAGCTCACCTCCAAACAGTCTTTCTTCTTGTGTGTTATGGCGCCGCAGTTCTCACAGGAACCCTTACGGAACTTGGTACTCACAGATTTCTGTTGAAGAATGCGAGAGGGAACTTGGTAACGCAATGTGTGTGTTGAAAGTGATTCTGTGGATGAGTGAGTTTGAGTGAGACAGAAGAAATGTGTGTGACGGTTAGCTTACCTCCTGCACCCCTCTCTTGTACCACTCTCCTATGCTGGAGAACTGCTTCTCATTCTCCTCCTGGGGCCTCTGATGCCTAAGAGTCGGCCTCTTAGAGGGGTCGATGTACCAGGGCACAGATGAGATGTACTGGGGGATGTGAGGATTGATGTCCCTGGAGACAAGAGAGAGCGGAAGGCAGACAGTTTGAGGCAGGTGGGTCCACCACCAGCTGATATTCCTTGACCAGGCGAGTCAAACGTCTAAATTATTGGAACTCCAACTGCAATTACGGCAAGGCCTCGTTCATGTTTTTGACTCCGATGGGCACACACTTACTTTCCCTCCTCGTCCACTTCAGCGGGGGCATTTCCCAACTTCCTCTGTTCTTCTAGCTCCTTCTTCTTCCTCCAGTCCTCCCGGGTCATCTTCTTCGGTTCCTCCAGACCCACCACCCCCTCGCCGCCTGCCTGACCGGCTTCGGCTTCGACTTCTTCAGGCATGGTTTCTGGGGTAAACTAACGTTCCCTGCGTTGTGTGGGCAACCATTATACAGCATATGAATTAGTATAGGTACTAGCATAGCATAGGTATTAGTAGCCTACGTATACGTAAACATCTTCAGTTGTAGCCTATTGTATCCTTCAGGTTACAATGTTACTGATAACTTGCTTTTATTATCCACTGTCGTTAACTAAACAGCATGTAAGCTAGATAGATCCAACTACATTTTATCCGATAATACTTTAAGTAGCAAGACAGCTAGACTAGCCTAGCTAGCTAGACTAACGTTCGTATTCCTCATCACAATCCATCGAATAATGCATTTTTAAAAGATCGTCAAAGACAAGCGCAAAAAATTAATTACTTCATTAATTGTATTTCTGATATTTTGGTTACCTGGTGTGCAACAGAATATAGGAAAATATTAACTATTTAGAAATCCAGTGTTGATTTTCACGTCTGTTTACAGCACGACTAGCGTAGCCATTTTAGAAAATCTCCTACGTCACGTGTCCTAATGTCTTCTTCGGTGTTCTTAAGAGGGAGCGACGCCATAAGCACGACACCTAGCGGACAAACTGCCATAGTCGTTTGTCCTTTGTTGAAGGCATGGCACACAGGACTTGTGTAATAACGACTAGACATTGATGTCTATTGTAAAACTTTACTTATAATATTTATTATACACAAAGGAGTACAGTACGGTTCATGAGTCTTCTCATGGCAGCAAAACACCCCATTAATTCAGAAAGTCTGTTTCTGTGTCACCTCTAAAAGAGGGGGCTGAGACCTCTGCATTTGACCAGTTGGCATAATCATCATCACAAACACACAAAAAAAACAAAAAAAAAACATAAAAAGATAATACATGTTTGATAAATACAAAACTAGGCAAAAAGGTACATCTATTTCTCCCCTTCATGTCGAGGAAGGACAGGACACTGGGCAGGCAATGTAAAAATGGTAGTGCTTCAAAAAAGATTGGGATAGTAGTTTACAGAGTAGCTTCTTGATATGTGTCGGAGGTTGGAACCAACTGATTGTGTCAGAAAGCACGATGTAGAGGATTGTAAGGCCCTCAAATGGCTGACAGCTATTCACATTCTCTAAGTACCAAATCTACATCTCAACTACAACTGTTTTTTTTTATTTATTTTTTTAAGAAAAAGACTACAATATACTTCAATGAAGGGTCGGTTAGGAAGGAAATTGCGCTTTATATTTTTGATGCCATGCCCTCTTCATCTGTGTACTGGCTCCGTTTCAGTCAACATTCAGAGCCACGGTTTCAGTTGGGGCACTTGTTATGGCTGTAGCCATCCATATTGTTACCCAATAGGATCCCAATTTCAGTAAATAAGATTCAGTAGGGTGAGGAAGTCAGAGATCGTATTTGATAAAACAGCTCACGAGGACCAACTGTAAGTGAACGTCAAAACTACCAAACAAACAACCTCATGAGTCATACCAGAGGGGTGGAATTAGAGAACCGGTTCTAGGCCTGGTGCAGGTTGACACACAGGCGGCCCTGCGGTTCTTGTGCGTTGTGAGATGTACCTTGTGTGCTCATACAGAATGTACAGTGGAACATCACATTCAGGTTGGAACTCAACGGAAGGGCCAGTGCCAACGAGTTCCGGAACACACGCCTCAATACAATCCTGAAACGTTTCGTTAGTCGTTCCAACCAACCAATCACACAGAACTTACAAAGCAGCCGAATGACGAATACAGAGAAAAACGGCGGCAAAATTCTACCTGTTTTTTCTTTCTTTTTCAGCAGCCAAACAGCAAAGTTAGGTGATGTAAGTGAACCCAGTCATGTAGGCCGAACAGGACTTTTACAAACAGGTGGTTTCATGGTTAGTTTTCCAGGTAGCACAGCACTCAGGAGATATAAAACTTCATAAAACTCTCCAAGCACTGTCCTCAAGCTGTGACTGTAGTGACTTATATTGCTTTGAATTATTTTGCAGACACTGATGTGTACTTAAACATACTGCATCACAAACAACTCAGATGAAACCTGAAAGTTAACTCTTCATTCAGACAAACAGAAGGGCATTCTTTTGACAGATGCGACCTGGGAACAGCCTGCATGGATCCACGAAACATAATTAGAAACAGTAATCAATAAAGTAATTCTGTGGACGAACGGTAGCGATGATGACGAGCGCACGGTGGATGACTGATTGGCTGGGAGATGCTCTGAACTCTTGGAATGTAACTAGTTGTCCCGTCATATTGTTTTCCTGTCATGAACAACTGACCAATCAAGGAGCTTCTCAGATGTAATCACAGGAAGTGGAGTTATCACAGCTTCATCCTTCGAGACGCTGAGCGGTCCTCACATTTTCAACTCGTGTCAAGGATCAGTGAGTGAGCCTTACTCGTCGTTTGTGATTGTTCTAGTTACGGCATAACTGAGACGGTGTCTAGTACAACCATTAAGATGTAACATGAGTGGACTTTTTGTTTACCAACATTTGAAAAACAATATGTAAACAACTCTTGAGAGAAAGAAAATAAGAGTTTAGCACCAGACACTAATTAACATATGAACAGTGGGGCACCTGATGGCTGGCTGGGTCAGGCCTCCCTTTAGCACCAGTTCTCATCCCATCTCGAGTTTGTCTGCGGTTCAGGAAAGGGGTGGCAAGGCAATGCAGCACCAAGGCAGCCTCTTATGTCACCTCCACCCAAGACTCTACCTGTGTATGTCTGAGTCTCAGGAGAGATGGATGGAAGGATGGATGGAGGCCATAGGAAGACCCAAAGGCTACAGAGTTTATTTCACTTCGTCCTCCTCCTCTTCTACTGCTCCCCATTCCTCCTCCTCCTCACCCTCCACCTCCTCCTCCTCATCATCATCCTCGTAGTCCCCCCAAGTGTCATAAACATCCCCTCCTTCCTCCTCTTCCTCCCCCAGTTCAGCTCCATCCTCTTCCTCCTCCTCTGCTAGATCCCCTGCTTCCTCCTCCTCCTCCCCTAAATCCCCAGCATGATCCTCCTCCTCCACAACCTCCATCTCCTCCCCTTCATCCCCATCTTCCTCCTCCTCTTCATCCTCCTCCTCTTCCTCATCCTCATCCCCCTCTACCTCCTCATCCCCATCCCCCTCGACCTCCCCAAAGTCCAACCCATCCACCTCCCCATCCTCCAGGTCACCATCTTCCTCCTCCTCGTCCTCCCCTGCATCCTGCTCCTCCTCGTCCTCCCCTGCATCCTGCTCCTCCTCGTCCTCCCCTGCATCCTGCTCCTCCTCGTCCTCCTCTCCCGCATCCTCCTCTTCCTCCTCCTCCTTGAAGGAGGAGGGAGAGGTGTGGAGGTTGCCTTCCGCGCTGTAAGACAGGTCACTGTAGAGGCCGAGGCTGGGTGCCGAGGTGGGGGGGGGGATCTTGGCGGTAGAGGTGTTGATGAAGAGCCGTTCAGTGGTGGGTTGGAGATCGGAGGGTGGCAGGGCCGCAGTGGAGGGGGGGGCCGCGGAGGAGGATCCAGCCAGGGCTCTGGGAGGAACCAGAGGGTGGGGGGCCGGCAGACCCATGCCCCCAGGCCTGAGAGAGGTCATGCTGGGTACGTACTCCCGGATCTCCCCCGGCTCCAGGGGCTCCGGGCCGCAGGGGTCGTGCTCGCTGCAGGAGAGGCGTCCGTCCAGCTTGGAGATGAACAGCATGCCCTCACGGTGCTCCTGGCAGAAGGAGTTGGGACACATCTCGCAGAAGGACGCCGCCTCGCCTCCGCACTCGTCACACTGGTGCCAGGGGCACTCCCAGCGACCTGAGGAGGAACACAAAACACACACGTTTATGTCTACAACCACTGGTCTGAGAAGGTCCTCTCAAGAGCTCACAAAGGAGGCCTGGCAAGTTCAATCACAACTAAGTCACTGTCAGACATTTTATGAAAACAAAAGGGCACTTCCATCCAAAGAAGCCTGTTCACAATGGAACCACTCAATCTGGCAGGTTTGGTGCCCCAGAGCCCACCACCTCTTCCTCACCTGCTGGTCTCTTGGAGAGGTTGAGGCAGTCAGCGTGGTAGACCTTGGGACAGCCGGGCTTCTTACAGGACACGATCTGTCCTCCGTCGCCGCAGCTGAAACACTCGTCCTCTCGCTCCTTCGTCACCTCCAGCTTGCTCTTCCTCTTCACCTGAGCCTTCTTCTTCCCCTCCTTCATCTTCAGCTTGTCGGCAGACAGCTGGTTCTGATACACACACACACACAGAGGGATTAGTCTTCTCTATTTGTATTCACTGTACATATTTTGGGCCTTTTTCTGGACAGAGACAGTTGAAATAGACGGGGAATGTAGGGGGGAGAGAGAGAGAGCTCCAGGCCTCACCTTGGGTCGCACGCCCAGGAAGCCACTGCAGTTGGGAGCTCCACATTTACACACTGTCTTCCCGTTCCCCAGACACTCCAGGTTGTAGTTAAAGGTGAGCTCCACACCTGCACAAACACACGCACACACACATTACGACACACTCCTACGACCATGTGTTCCATCACAGATTCAGTTATTTGATTTAAATGAACACCACACACACCAAAAAAATCTTTTGAAGAACCAAGGTTAAACTCGGTTATCCGTGCTGGACAGAATCCCTCAGTTAACCCCTCCAGCCCCAGCCAGTCACGGAGGGGTTAACTGAGCAGGTGAGGTAAGTAAACAGCCCCCTCCCCCCTCTCATTAGGACAGAGTAGCCTCCAGTCATGGCCACTGTGTCAACAGAGGCCTCGCTCTGGATAAGAGTGTCTGCTAAATGACTAAATGTAACATACCAGGAGACGAGGGGGTCGTGTCTGTTTACCCACTCTTGAGGCCAGGTGTTGTGGAACATGGTCATTCATTAACTGATTTAAATGGCAGAATGGTACCCCACAACAGGCTCGCTTTAAATACACGTCAACTAAATCAAAGTTTTAGGTTTTCTAGTTGAAAGTGGGTGTTCAGTTTGAGCTCAGCCTGTCATATACAGCCTGAAGGAATGCGGTCAGTCTGAGCTATGTGAAGGAAAGCATGGTCCGTGTGAGGTGTGACTGTGGTGGAAGTGTGTCTGGGGGGAGTCAGATAGCTGAGTGGTGAGGGAGTCGGGCTAGTAATCTGAAGGTTGCCAGTTCGATTCCCAGCCGTGCCAAATGACGTTGTGTCCTTGGGCAAGGCACTTCACCCTACTTGCTTCAGGGGGAATGTCCCTGTACTTACTGTAAGTCGCTCTGGATAAGAGCATCTGCTAAATGACTAAATGTAAATGTGTCTGGTCCAGCTGACCTTTGGGGATGTCCTGCAGGGCAAACAGCCCCACCCTGGTGTCGCCGTTCACCGTCCACTTCTGAGTCTCACAGTTGGGCTGGCAGCAGTGGTTCATGAAGCGCGCCTGGTTCCCCTTGGGCCCGGCGTCGATGATGCGGTCCTGAACACGCCACAGACACAACTTTACCTGACAACATTCGGCACGGGCTGCGATGATTTAACAGTCAGCCTGTCAGAGTGTTTTAACGATACATATATGTTTCGGGGCTTTTTATTGGGCTTTATTGGACAGTGTGTAAGTGATGTGTGACAAGAAAGGCAGGGAGAGCGAGAGAGCAAGAGAGAGGGGAAGACATGCAGCGGAGGACCGCTCTCCCAGGCCGATCATACATCAGCCATACCTTGTCCAGCGTGAGCATGTAGAAGTTGCAGATGTCGTTCTCCTGGGCGTGTCTGATCCGGGCCCGGCACTCCTCCTCGTCGATCACCTCGCCCACGTACTCGTTCACGAACGCGCCCTTCTTGATGTCGAACACGGAGCGCAGGCCCCAGCCCCTGGCCAGGGTCCTGAAGATCTCCACCTGGCTGTACTGGCGCTTGGTGAAGGCCTGGTTCTGGCAGCGCTCCCCGGCCACACACACCTGGGGATGACACTCGTACATCAGCATGCGGTTGATGCACTCAGAGTCCACGCCGCACGGGTTCTCGTCCGACGCCTTGCAGTTGCAGCGGGGGATCTCGGATAGGTCGGCCGTGATGATCTGCACCTTCCCGATTGGACGGTTCACCTGAGGGAGGGAGGGAGGGAGGGAGAGTGGTCATTTTCACTTTGAAGTTCATGAAGTCACAGCTGAGAGACCATTAGGAACAGTGTGTGTGGGTGTGTGTGTGTGTGTGTGCGTACCTTGATGTGCCTGTAGGGAGGTGGCTTCTTGTCGTTCCTCCGGTCTTCCTGCAGCTGTTTCATCTCCTTCTCAGCCTGCAGCTCTCTGAACCGCTCTGCTGCCTCGTTCAGCGCTGAGGACACAGAACACACCTCCGTCACCTCTCCCCTCCTACCATCACACCTCCGTCACCTCTCCCCTCCTCCCATAACAGCTCCTCCCCTCTCCCCTCCTCCCATAACAGCTCCTCCCCTCTCCCCTGTCCGATCACACCTCCATCCCCTTTCCTCTGTCCCATCACACCTCCGTCACCTCTCCCCTCCTACCATCACACCTCCTCTCCTCCCATCACAGCTCCAGCTGCCTCCACCGCTCCACAAGCACTGCCCAAGTCCCTGGAAAAACCCTCCCAACAAGAGAAAAAAGGGGGATTTTGTGGTCTACCTTTCTTGTAGACCGCGTCGGCACCCTTGCCCATCTTCTCCTTGTTGTTGGCGTCGCCCTCCATGTAGGGGAACACCCTGGCCTGGTAGGTCCACACAAAGTCTTTGGAGCCGAAGAAGTGGACGGGGAACTCCCCCACCTCGTGCTTCATACGCAGGATGTTCTCCGGAACGTTCTTGGGAAGACACACCTCCGCCGGCCACCACCTGGACACAGTACCCCAGGGTTAGCACGCCAGGACAACATCTATCTGTCTGTCTGTGTGTGTGTGTGGAAGGTGTTAGCGTACACGTGTGACGTGGGGGGTCAGATGGTTGAGCAGTTAGGGAGTCGGGCTATTAATCAGAAGGTTGTTGGTTCGATTCCCCGGCCGTGCCAAATGACGTTGTGTCCTTGGGCAAGGCACTTCACCCTACTTGCCACGGGGGGGAATGTCCCTCTACTTACTGTAAGTCGCTCTGGATAAGAGTGTCTGCTAAATGACTAAATGTAATGTGACGTTTCCTGTTTAGTTGTCAGCTGACCTGTATCGGCCCACTTTGACCCAGAGGATGTCTTTGAAGTGGGGCTTCTTCCCGGCTTTGCACTCGTTGCAGAACCAGCTGCCGGCGGGCATGTCGATGTTCAGACACTCCCGGTGGAACGCGGCGGGACACGACTCGCAGCACAGCAGACTGCCCCCTGCAGGAACACAGCAGGAACTACAACTCAGACACGTCTACGGGAACTCAATGTGACCAGTGTTAACCTTCTGAGCTCGCGTTGTTATGTTGTTGTGTTGTTATGATTCATCTTGAAGGGAAGGTTATAGCTGGAAGCACAGTGAAGTGAAAACTACGGGATTCCCATGAATTCCAGTTGTTGGTGTAGCTAATGCCAGGGGGGGTTCTGGGACAAATCCAGAATGTTCTAAGTGCTTGTGGAAGTGCTTGTGTTCACCACAATCAGTACATCAGATATGCCTTGTTACTGTGTGTTTGATCTGCTCGTTATTTAGTGTCGAGTCCAGGTGCTTGTCAACTCTCTCTCCAGTCCGCTGGTCGTCTAACCCTCACAAACCCAGAACCTGAAGGCCACCCCGTCTAGCAGACAAGACAATAGTTCACCCCCACAGGGCATCAACAACGGCTTTCCCAACCAGGAAGTCCCGCCCCCGGCTTTCCCAACCAGGAAGTCCCGCCCCCGTACCTTCGGAGCAGACAAAGCACCAGCTGACGTTGATGTGCTCGTGGTTCTTGCAGCCCTTGCGGGGGGTGAAGTGGTTGGGACACAGGACGCTGGTGTTGGCGAGGACCACGCTGCCCGCCGCCATGCAGTAGTCGTTGGCGTGGTAAGCCACGGGGCAGCGCACGCACCGGGCCAGGCGACCTGCGGGGAGAGGGGGAGGGAGAACCGGGATTCAAAACGTGCTGCCGAGAGAACAGAAGGCTCCGGAAGGCCTGAGGCCGCCCAGGGGACGTGCGTACGGCTCGTACCTTTGGAGCTGCAGGGGTTGAGGGGGTTGGCTATGTGGCAGGACAGACAGGTGTGGAGAGAGCAGCGGAAGCCCTTGTTCTGGGGCTGCGCCGGCGTGTGTATGAACACACACTCGGGGTGGTAGAACTTGCCACACATGGGGATCTGGCAGCGCTTGACGCCGTCGCTCGCCTTCTTGCAGACGAAGCAGGTGTGCACACCTGCCACAGAGAGGAGTTACATTTACATCATTTAGCAGACACTCTTATCCAGAGCGACTTACAGTAAGTACAGGGACATTCTCCCCGAGACAAGTAGGGTGAAGTGCCTTGCCCAAGGACACAACGTCATTTGGCACGGCCGGGAATCGAACCAACAACCTTCTGATTAATAGCCCGACTCCCTAACCGCTCAGCCATCTGACCCCCTGGAGTTATGAGGGAGGGGCAGGATTGTATGTGCTGTGGGTGGAAGCGTGGGTGGAGGTCATTCTCACCTGTTCTGCATTCTCCGCAGATAAACTTCCCCTTGGGAGGCTGTGACAGGCTGAGACACTGCAGGTGGAACGCCCCGTAGCACTGCCCCTCGCACAGCAACAGATCCCCCGACCGCTCACACACCTGAGGACACACACACACGCACACACACACACACGTAGCTGTCAGGCTACTTAGAACCACACATTACCAGCAGACCCAACCGTGTGAGGATTCACTTTGTGTTTGGGAGAAGTTGTCGGTCTACAGTCGTGGCCTCACCTGGCACACGTTCTCCCTCAGAGCTCCTGCTGTTGCTACCCCGGGCCTGCGGTTGCTAGGATACATGGCGTCTCCAGGGGAAGGGTAGCTGTCACTCAGACTGGGAGAGAACCCCTAGAGACGGAGGGGAGATTGGGAACACCCGTCAACATCAGAGATCTTCATGTCAACATACACGTACACACAAACCCACACCGACAGACAGGCTACTAAACAGTCGTTGTATGAGCTGACCTCTGGTTTGGTTGCCATGGCTCCGTTAGGCTGTCTCTGGCTGGCCGCCTGCCCAGGAGTGAGCTTGACCGGCAGGCTTCCCTCCTCCACCCTAGCCTCCACCTTAGGAGTGTGGAGGAGGGGGGGGCTGGGGGGCCGAGGGGGCCTGGGGGCGGAGCGGGACGGAGGGGGGGGTCTGCTGTCGGAGGTCTGGGCTGCAGCTGAGGAGAGACAGGGACACACAGCCAGTGAGACACCATGACACCCCCAGGAGACAATCAGGGGATCCTTCACTCAAACTAAGTTGTCTGTTTAGTCACTCATTCATTCATATGCAGGGTGGGTAAGTTTAGTAGCGGAGGGCAGCGGGGGGGCTGGTGTACCTGGGAGAGAGGGGGTCGGTGCACCTGGAAGGGCAGGGGGACCTGAGGGTCTGGAGACAGCAGCCACCTCCTTATTCACAGATACAGCCTGTACAGACAAACAGTACGGGTTTGTTGGTCATTAGCAATTATTATTATTACTAAGCTTTTGATGTTGATGATGATGACACTCAGTACCTGAGAGTCAAGGGGCCCTGGGGAACATGCACCGACGTTCTTCACCTCCTAGAAAGAGATTTAAGGACGTTTTATATACCATGTAGAAGAAAGAATACGTTGTTAAAAATGCATTGCTCCAAGACGTTTGTTTGGATGTTTAATATCCTAACAAACTGTTTGTGTTTTTCTTGTCCAACCTTCTTCTTTGGTGGAGCAACGGAGACTTCTTCTATGGTGCACTCCAGGATCCTGTGGGATGGCTTCCTGGGTCTCTTCCTGTCCAAGTGGCCTGGAGAGGAACACACCAAACTGGGTTTTTCTATGTGTCTAGGACAAAGGTCAAACAGACACACTCACACTCACACACACAAATACTCACAGACACACACACACACACGTACCACTGTTCAGAGGAGACAGGTCTGTCCTTTCTGCGTCCTCTGTTGACACGTCAGACTCTAGTGAAGGCTGGAACGGTGACTGCTGTTGTACAGGAGGGCAGCCATCTTGAGACAGACCCTGCTCCGGGGATGCCAGCTCCCAAGGGGTGCAGCTGGAGGTGTCTGTCCCAGGAGAGGTGCACGGGTGAGGGGGCACATTCCTTCCTGAGGCCTGTTGCTGCCCTTCTCTGTCACAGTTTGACCCAGAGCCCTAAGGAGAGGAGGGCGGTGACAGAGAACCAGTTATAATCACACGTTTATGATTGTTTTTTAGAACGGCTGTCAAAATGTGTTTTTCCAGTCGTACCATTCTGTAGGATTCTGTCACCTTCTTTGTTTTCTTCTTTGGGGCCAATATGTGTTCGTACTCCTCCGTGGACTCCAGGAGCCGCTTACTGGGTTTTCGAAGACGTTTGTTTTCAGAGTGTGCTGGGTAAACATCACAAAAAACAACGTGAACAAAACAATCCAAAAATAACAAATAACAGTAACATCCTTAAAAATCACAACATTGTGAAAAGGAAACCTCCAGGAGCTACCGGAAACCCACCCCCCCCTTCTCACCTGCCGCGTCGCTCCTGTCTGAGTAGCCCTCGTCCAGCCTCTCCAGGGTCGCACCAGGGGACCTGACGGGGTCTGGGGACCCCCCCAGCTTGTCTCTGTACACCCCGTTCACCTCAGCCCCGCCCCCCAGAGCCGAAGTCCCACCCAGGCCCCCCTCGAACGCCTGCCAGCGCTTCTTCGGAGCCACTTTGCAGTCTGAGCTCTTGTCGAGGTAGCTGGACGACGGCTCGGCGGCCGCGGTGGCGACCGGACGAACCGACCCGGACTCGGCCAGGTCTGCGTGCCCGCTGACGAACTCCCTCCCCCAGGCCAGGTCGGCCAGCTCCGGGGTCAGGCCGGAGACGCCGGGCCTCGTCCTGCCGGCCGGCGGCGTCTTCCTGCGCGGCTTGTCGGGGGTCCCCGCCGCCCGAGGGAACACCACCCTGCCCTCCACCTTGTAGGTGTCGCTCTTCATGATGGGCCTGGTGGTCCTGGGCTTGCTCCTGGCCGACGGGGGCTTCCCGTTCCGCACCGTGGCCCTGGGGGCCCGGTCCCCCCCGCCGCGCCCCCTGGAGGGGTCGTCCCCAGGGTGGGTGGGGATGACCAGGGGCTCCTCCTTGATCAGGGCCGGGCTGGGGGGCATGGCCAAGGGCTTGCCCTCCTTCTCCCTGGTATCGTGCATGTCCTTCAGGAGCATCAGGAAGGTGCTGAATTTGTAGCCGCTGTGGGGGCGGAAGGTTCCGGACTCGCCCGAGTCGCTCTCCTCCTTAACCAGGGACTTGAAGCTCAGCTCCTTGGCGTCCTGGAAGGCGTCCATGGGGGACAGGGAGGAAGACGGCGAGGAGCAGGACGAGATGTCCGACACCGCGTTCTCCTTCTTGATCTTGAGCGGGAGGACGGGGGGGTGGCTGGACCCGGTGGCGGGCGGGTTCTCGGACCGGCGGAAGGAACCGTTCCGGGCGTGGTTCCTGTCGGGCTTGTGAGCGGCGGATGGCTTGAGGCTGGCGGAGGGTACAGCTCCCCTGGAGGACTCGGTTTTGAGCCTGACGTTAGAGAGTACGTCGTCCTCGTCGTCACTGCAGGCTCTCTCTTCTCTCGCCGCCTTGAGCTCTCCCTCCTCCTCGGCCTTCAAGGCTCTGGTCATGAGCCCGCAGCTGGCGGGGAGGTGTAGAGAGTGCTTGTCCAGGGAGCTTTCAGTACCCTCACTGAGGCGCTGTCTGGGCCGCCGATCCTTGCCACTTCTGTCTTCAGGCATCGACGGAGAGCTCTCCGAAAGGATTGAAGAGCTGGGTTTGACGTTCTTGGGAGAGGGGTGTGGCAAACATTTCTCCAGAAGCTTCTCTTTGGCCTTCTTAGGAGCCTGGTCCTTCTTGGAGCCCTTCTCAGAGTTCTGAAGCGGGGGCTTCTGAGAGCGTTTGGGACACAGGATCATGGGGACGGAGTCCAGGTCGGCGTACGGGGAGTCCTTGGCCTCCTCCCTCCGTGTCTCCCCGTCAGCGGAGATTCTGTCCGCCACTTCAGAGATGCTGGAGGGCTCCTTGTGTCCCCCGACGATGTGGCCGAAAATCTCCGACAAGCCTCTTTTCTTCTTACAGGGTTTCTTCTTGTTGCCGTGGTGAGCGTCTACCGAGTTCTTGACAGGCTGCCGCTCGCCTCCGTTGGCGACGGGGCTGAGGAGGGGAGGTTGCGTGAGGCCAGCGGAGCAGGAGGGGGCCTCCGGGGCTTTTTCCTCAGGCGCTGGGGAGGGCACCACGTCTTCTCTGCTGAAGGTCACGGTGGGGTCCTTGGACTCCCTCTTCAGCAGGTCTGGCAGTTGGAACTCTGCCTCCAGCACGCTGACCTTCCACGCTTCCATCAGGCGTTTGGGTATCTGCAGAGCGACAGAAATAACACTCAATATTATCATTCAATAAATCCTCATGCATCCTAATCAAGACCCATGCAGACCACTCTGTTTGAGCGTACACAAATCGGTCAGTTATTTCAATCATGCAGGTTGGAGCTATTTAGTTTGACAAAAACATTCTTTTGACCAAGCAACTCGGTAAGAGATGTTATTCATACGACCGAACGTTTAGTTTAGCACAGTACCAAAGCAGAGCAGTGAGTGTGACTGATATCAGACAGCAAAGGCAACGCAGGCTGGGTTACGGTGTCGTTACCGTGTACTTGTAGTCCTTCTCCCTCTGCCTGCCTCTGCGTCTCAGCACAGGAAGGTTCTGGAACTGGTGTCCTCCCTGGAAGGGAAGCGTGGCCTTCCCTGGGACCCAGGCGTGGTCCGCCATCTCCCCCACCGTCTCCAGGAAGTACATACGGCAGGGCCTGCGACTAGGCACTAAGACCACCACGACGACATAGTGAAAAAGACAACGATGCTAGGGAAAGCATTGGCGGTTTGTGGAAAAAGGTAAACAGAAAAAGTAACGGTCCCCTCCTCCCATGCCGTCTCTCTCTCTCTCTCTCCTCTCTCTCTCTCTCTCTCTCTCTCTCTCTCTCTCTCTCTCTCTCTCTCCTCTCTCTCTCTCTCTCACTCTCTCCTCTCTCTCTCTCTCTCTCTCTCTCTCTCTCTCTCTCTCTCATCTCTCTCTCTCTCTCTCTCTCTCTCTCTCTCTCTCTCTCTCTCTCTCTCTCTCTCTCTCTCTCTCTCTCTCTCTCTCTCTCTCTCTCTCTCCTCTCTCTCTCTCTCTCTCTCTCTCTCTCTCTCTCTCTCCTCTCTCTCTCTCATCTCTCTCTCTCCTCTCTCTCTCTCTCTCTCTCTCTCTCTCTCTCGTCCATGTCCTCTTACCCCTTCATCTTGGTGTGGACTCCGTCCTGAGGGTGTGTGGTGACCTTGCAGGGCCACCAGGGGCGACGGTTGAACTTGGCCCACACCAGGTTCCCCTCCACGTACCTGACAGGGGGCACAGCCTTCTTTTTAGGGCTGCTGGGCTGTAAAAGGACACACACACACACACACATCAACACTCTGGTAACAAGACCAACACACACACACATCAACACACTGGTATCAAAGACCAGCGCACACACACACATCAACACTCTGGTAACAAGACCAACACACACACACACACACACACACACATCAACACTCTGGTAACAAGACCAACACACACACACACATCAACACTCTGGTAACAAGACCAACACACACACACACATCAACACTCTGGTAACAAGACCAACACACACACACACACACTGGTAACAAGATCAGCGCACACACACAAACACACACATCAACACTCCGGTAACAAGACCAGCACACACACATCAACACTCTGGTAACAAGACCAGCGCATACACACACACATCAACAATTCCAAAACAAAACCAGCACACACACACACACATCAACAATTCCAAAACAAGACCAGCAGACACACATCAACACTTTGGTAACAGGACCAGCATGCGCACACACACAAAATATCAACACTCTGGTAAACTGACAAGCACACACACAACATACCACGACCAAAAGATGAATCCCTGTTTACTACTGTGAACGTGCTATATTCTATATTAATATGTAGTCAAATTACATCTAGATGAAATGTAATCTTGAAACTTGACACACAGAAGTTCCCCTCTGTCACTCAAGAGAGAGGCCTTTCATTTTAAGGTAACATATCCCTGGATGCACCAACTGACAGAGAGCTCTCAGTCCACATATCTACAAAGAGCCAGATAGACAGACTGGGTGATAAGAATCTAGAAAGTCGAATAGGATTAGATAAATGCTAAAAGGCGTTGCATTTTTGCTGTGGGACTATATGTTTTCAAATGTGGGTGTGAAAGATTTTATTTATAAATGCTGCTGTTAAATACTTTTTAATTGATAAAAAGTGTTTGTGGGGAGGGGGAGGTCAGATTTTCAGTGTTCAAAATAGTTAAAGCTACACCCCTGAGTTATCCCAGCGTGTAGATCACATCTGGGAGAGACTCACGTTGGAGTTACAACTGCTGGTGGGCGACATCAGCCCGTGGTCTGGAGTCGAGGCCAGTTCACTGTCACTGTCCGACTCCTCGTCCATGCTCCACCCGTCCCCCATCCCCACGTCCGGCAGAGCGCTGGGGCTGAGGGCGGGGTGGAGCTCCGCAATGGTCTTCGCCATCAGGTTGAAGACGGCAGGTTTGTACGCGCTGTGCTCCAGCCTGGCGCGGGGGCAGGGGGCGGCCGCGAGCGTGGCGGCCGGCGGCCCCGTCGCTGCCCTGTCCCGGAAGCGTCCCAGGGACGGCTGGAAGGGGACCAGCTCGTCCTCCTCTTCCTTGACGTCCCCGTTGTCAAACAGGGTGGACTCGAAGTGCAGGTATCCGTTTGGGATGGGCGAGCAAGGCTCCAGGCTGTCGGGGCTGTGAGGGGAGAAGCCGTTCTTGTCTAGGCCCTGAAGGGACCCGAAGGACTCGTCGTTACCGGGAGAGGGGGGGCGCTGCGGGAGGGGAGACCCGAATTCGGAGCGTCCTTGCGGACTTGAAGAGTGCAAATGGTTCCTGCCGTGGTGGAGGTCCTTGTGGTGCTCTGGCCGGCCGTGGCTCATCGTGGAGAGGTCCTGGAGCCTGATCAACGAGCCGTAGCTGTGGGAGGACCTCTCCGGCCCGCTGTGTCCGTGAGCCGGGGCCGGTCTGAGGCTGGAGGAAGCAAGGTGCATGGCGGACGGTTGCTCGTGGCCACGCTTGGAGCTGCTGTTCTGGGTTCCATATGAGGAAGGTGTGGTGGAGGGGAGGCCGTTGGAGGTCCTCAGCTCTGGCTGGCCTTGGCCGTATGCTGAGCCACTCCTGGCAGCCCGTCTGTATGACTGATTCATGTTGTCATGGCTCTTTCCTGTCAGGTAACACAAATATGCAGGTAGGTAACGTGCTGTGTTTTCCGAGCCAGGTACAACATGCACGGTTTCAGAAATGCAACCAAACAACGATTTACTAAAACGTGTACATTACTACGACAACTATATCGCTTTTTCACTTGAAAGCGACACTAACGCAAAGCGACAATACAAAGGGCACAGCCATCCACTGCACACACACGTAATACGCCGACATTACTGGCTTCCCTAGGCCGTCCGGGGTAGTGGCAGGGGAAACAAAAAAAATCAGGAAACGACTACTGACCTGCTCCATTCATAATACAATCCATGTCGCCTAATGTCAAGATTGCCCACGCGTTGTTAATTGGAAAATAAAACGATCGTCCAAAATATAATAGTATACCGTTTAAAAACGCTGGCACTGGCTGTGGAAGAGGTGAGCCAGTGCCATCACAAAAAAGGCTACAGTGTGGCTCACACAAACCCACAGCCTGCACACCGTCACAGGGGCTTCCATTATCTCACAAAAGGACAGCCCGAAACACGCTAAAAACAACTTACGTGGAGTGAAAACGCTAGAATCTTACCATTTGGAGGTCGGTTACCACGAAACCAACTGCGGGTCTTTTGGAATTGGACATGAAGCGTGTGTTTTTTTCGATTTGTGAAAGCGGATCTGGAGGCTACAATCCCAGCAAGCAGCAGCACTAGGCCAAGACTCGGCTCTCATTCTCTCCACTTCATCTGCCTGAGCAGCGGCGGCCCGTTTAAAAACAATCACCACTTGACAAAATAAAAATGAAAGCATCCCACAATCTGTACAGCTGCAAGCGTCAATGTGTCACACATTGGTCTATTACAACAATGCAATATTATACACTACATGCTTATTATCGTTCTGTCGAAATGCCCCTGGTTAGGTTAAAACAAGCCGAGGCTGACTGACTGCAAGTGAGAAAGCGACCAATCCGCACAGCCACCCAACCCCCCGTCTGCAGCTCACTCTGGGCCGGGGCACTCACCCCCCCCTCTTACTCATAGCCTGGGCTATACTGTAATTGTGCTTGAGGAGTGTCTGGCACAATAAGCTAAAACGATCGAATAAAAACAGGATTACTATATCCAGTGTATTTGTTTACCAACATCCCCGAATAGGTCTATTAATAAACACAAGGACGTGCCCATAATCCATCAAAAGGATTTGACAAAGCCTTCATTCGTAAAGTAGGCTACTGTTACTGATCAATCTCTCCATAGGTTTAAATCTAGGCTAAAATATTTACGCGAATGCCAATATTTAGATTAATTTATGCGTACAATATACGCGGATCAATTGTCAAAAGGAGTGATCGAAGTCGGCCTGGACAAACGTCAGACGGCGCGCCATGTTGCTTGGTTGGGCAGGAAATAACAGGCCGTGCGACAGAGAACTACGCGGTAGTAGGCTACACTTGAGTAACCGCTCACAAACACAATGACCTCGATGATCTATTTAGTACAGAAATATTTTGTTCCATTGTGGTTGTTACGTTTCAACTGTAATCAGAACACATGTACTAAATAATGATATATGCAGATTAAAGAGAAAAGCTGCCTACAGATAGGACCACACAATATGGACGAGTGGAACCTAAGTGTGTAGCATGGTGGTCAACTAATAGTTCCGCGCACGTAAAATGCTCATCTACTCATCGACGTGAAATTTGACACTGAACAGGCCATTGTCTGTGTGGTTGCTTTCTTTAATGTGCACGCTTGTTTTCGTTAATGGGGGAATCACTGAGCTCAGCGTGTGTTTACTTTCTACTGCATGTTTTATGATGACTATGTGCGTTGGATCTGTTTGTATTAAACACGTCCATATATGAGATGATACATTAAGGAGCCACTGTATTTGGATTGATCCTTTATTTCTTTGGTTTTACATACATAAGCACATTTTTTCCACATAGCATTTTCTCTGTTGTTTAAAATAAAAAAAATCTAATCAACAGTGTAACACCAAACAGCTCATTCAGGGTTTTGTTTGACGGTGAGGACAGGAGGAAAATACCATACACAGACAAAAGCATTTTCACAATGAAATAATTCATGTGTTCAAAGTAATATGTGAGGATATTTCGATAAGTCTATACAAGCTTACAAAAACCTGCTCAATGTTATATTGCGCTGGATCCATTCCTATATAGTATATACAGTAGTTACAAAGTAAAGTACATTGTACTGGACACAACACAAAAAAGTACAACACTAGCATACACCCAAGGAAGAGAAAAAAGCCTGTGTGTTGTGTGTTTGTACTCTAAATTACGAGCATGTTTCATCATGACCAGACCAGGGAAGCTACTAAGCTACTCAGGATAACAATACAACATTTATCAGAGCATTAATGAGCACATGAAAATCATATATCCCAAACATCTTATAGAAAAAGACCACCCCACCAGAGATTAAAACAGTATTATGATGACGATTAAGATGGCTTTCATTCATGTGTAACTACTCAGATTGTATTCTATGCCTCATGCATCTCTGTTAAACAAGATAGCATACGTCCTATAGAAATAGAGTTCAGTCATGTACTGGGAAAAGAGAAGAGTACATAATGACCATAGCAAAGTACATTAAAGAGAAGCCATTCTTTGTCAGTTTGAGATGCCAGGATACCAACAGTTCACATCTTCAACACACATATATGCCCCTCAGGGGTATTGCAGTCATTCGGTGTTGGACATGCACTTGAAGTGAGTTCCAAGCTGTTCATCGAGTACTACAGGCCTTACTCGTTGGGCTCCTCCACTTTGCCACTGGGCTCACAGATGCCACGCTTCTGTATCATAGAGTACGAGAACGGCGTGACATCACAGCTGGCATAGTCTAGTTTCTTGGGCCCGCTGCAGCTGCTGAAGTCGAGCTTCTTGGTGCCGTCGCAGTTGCCGTCGCAGCTGCCGTACTCCAGCTTCTTGAGGCGAGCCAGAGTCTTGATGCTTCCAGGAGGCCTGCCCGGGCTCACCTTGTAGCCGGCAGCCTTGGTGGTCCCCAGGGGCCTCCCAGGACTGGTTTTGAACCCCGCAGCTTTTGTGGTCCCCAGCGGGCGTCCGGTGCTGGTCCGGTACCCGGCTGACTTTGTGGTCCCAGATGGCCGTCCTCTCCGACCGGACTTAACGATCCCTTTCTTCTTCTTGGGGCCCTCCGGCCCCGGTGTGGCCTCGCTGCCCCGGATCCTCACCGTTTGGGAGTGGAAGTCGTTCTGGTTGTCCTGCATCTGGCAGGTCATGGGTTTATGCATGCCTTGTGTCAGAGGTGGCAGACTGGGGAGAGGGAGCTGCAGAGTGGGGGTTTGGGGCGACGGGTAGAATTTATTGGACTGTGAGCTGCACAAGTCAAAGTGGCTGGTTGAATGCTGACAGTCCTCAGACAACCCTGTCATGCAATAGTCATTGCTGCTGCTGGTGACTTGGTGCATCATTTTCTACTAGAGTTGGGTAAAAAAAAAAAGGATAGAAAGAGCATTTTAATCAATTTCTCATTCTGTCTTTCTTTCTTTTGTCTCTCTCTCTGACAAATATGCGCGTGCACGCACGCAGGCACAAACACACGCACGCAAGGATATTTATGCGTTACAACTGGATTGTTCATTTTGATTTAGCTTACGTTGAAATGTGATAAGTTATTACAACTATTCATATAGGCTTGTGCATCAAAAGCATCGGCCAACTATAGCTTTGGTATAGCAAAACCTGACTGTAAAGAAATCGACAAAGCAATACCTGGCAATTCTTACGTTTGCATTGCATGAAACACTGACAGTTTGATAACTCTGCGCAATTATTAAGGGTATACTTTGCAACTGCCGGCGATCTTTTGTTTTAGAACGAAATCTTAAAACGAAAAAATCACAAACCTTATTTGTAGGCGGATCATGGAATGCAAAGGGTTAAATATAAAACATATCCTTTTTCCATCCTTGACAGCCACAACATCTTAATTTCATGCGTGCAATCTGTACTCTGGTATACATGAATATTGTCTAGCGACAGGATCGCAGTGTGCGGCAGTCATTTCAAGCTTATCTATTCTTCTAAGACAGAGGTTTAAATAAGAAAGGCAGCCATCTTCGCCCGAAAAAAATTAATAAAATATGCGTCTGCACAGCGCATGCGCAGCACATTTCAGGAAACGCAGACTTTTTCTTATGATCTGTAAAACTAAGAATAGCTTTCAGTTTACACAGAATGCGTCTGTATGTGAAATTATTTTGTGCGGATCGTGTTTAAATTCTAAAGACTAGGCCCCGTCAGCGAATAAACCTTTCAAGAGGTGGGGTTACAAGTTTCGGTGGTAGGCGTCTGCCCCCTCCCTCTAAAACCGAGATTAAAAATCGGATTAAAGGTTGATCTAGAACGTCCAATCGTAATAACCCGTGGATGCTTCCCAAACGTGAGCCATCATGGGAAAGGCCCACATTAAAATATATTACTCTCAATCCACAGCAGTGACCAGACAGGCTGTGTCCTTTTACGGTGTGGAGCCTCAAATCAACAACTTCAGTAGTATAATAAATGCATGTGTCTGCATAATAATAATAAATCATATGTAAGCAACACAATCAGAGTCTGTTTCAGAAGTTTTATTACATTAATATCAACAAGACAATAGAAAGCCAGGCGGGCTCCATGAGCAGATAGCCTTCATGGACAGGGAGCCTGGTAATATACTATGTAATCAGCCTTCCCCCCCTTGTTCCTCTCCCACACACCCCTCCGTCTCAGTCCACAGGACTTTAGGAATCCTTGATGATCTTGGTGAGCTTCTGGATCTTTGTCTTGGTGGACATGTCCACGTATTTGTCCCCAATGCTCACGATCATGCCCCCTAGGATGGAGCCGTCCGTCTGGGGACAAGACACATGAAAAGGACACTCGATGCATATATAAAGTCAACAATTAAGCATTTAAAAACATTCCATGGGCTTGTGGGAGTGTAAGTGAACACCAAGACCAAACTCAAAAATATCCTGCTATAAGTATAATAATAACAACAACAATCTTTAAAATGTATACATCACATTTAAAAAAGAAACAACACAAGTGCTTTACAGTATGTAATGTTTACAGTATGTCATGTTAACAGTATGCAATGTCTCTGTCACAGCAGACTGGAGAATGAGGAAGCACTGTTGAACCCCAGGGCCCTACCTTGGTCTGCAGCACGAGTATCTCTCCCTTCTGAAGGAAGCCTTTCAGGGCCACCTCAAGATCTGACAGGCTCGCTGCGTCCAGAGGCTGTATCACACACACAAGACACAACTTGTAGAACACAAAGCAATTCCAAAGCCACATCTTGGAACCACGAGAAACAGAAAGGTTCCACCAAGATGAAAGAAGACTGTCTCTGAGTGAGAAAACAGACAGGTAGGTGTGGTGTTGTGTGTGTGTGTGTGTGTGAGAGAGTGTGTGCGTCTGACCTGGGCTGTGGTGACAGTGCATATGACCTCCCCGCGGTGAGCACTCATCATCTTTCCGAAGGCGGTGATGACATCACCGGTCAGCGTGAGGCGCCTGTTGTCAGCTAGAACATCTACCAAACAGAAACAGGCGTGTCGTCAGGGCACCCAACAGGTCTGGTTAACAACATGACATTCACAGTTACTAACAGGGCATCTAAACCCTTTAACTGTATCCTGTATGTGATATCTGACAAAACAAAACAGGTTTAAAGACTAGGGAGGATAAAATGAGCAACCAATTCCAGCAATGTAAATCAACTATTGTCCATCAATATTTCTCAACATAAAAATAGTGTTTAATGGCCTGTGGGGTCTGAAAATAACAACGGTTAGTGTTTTGCTGCAGGAGCCATGCCCTGCCCTTGCAGGGGACTCACTGATGAAATTGAATATGATGGGGGAAAGTCCGGCCTTGGTCAGGGCATCAGTGAAGGTCTTGTTCTTGACTTGGCGCTTCACGTGGGGGTTCATCACAATGCTGGACAGCTTGGGATCCTTGATTAGACTCTGGTCAACAACAGGAGACATTCAGTTGGTTTGTCAGTGACGTGAGTTCAGACTAATACAATTGAATCTGAACAGATTAAAGCCTTTTCCCTTGTCAGGCTTGAGATTCATATTCTGTTGTCTGTTACGGCATCAATGGACGTAGCCTAGAAAGGAAAATAACCTTGACGTTCAAAGACTTGTCGACCCACTAATGACCCCCCTGGCTAAAGGTTCTCTGCACATGCATGGTGGTCAAGACAGGCAGACTCACAGACACAGTGACCAGCTCCTTCTCGACCGTTTCCAGGTTGCCCTGCTTGCTGGCAGCAGAGTACAGAGCAGTGGCGTAGCGGCCTTCCACTCCATACAGCTGAATGGGGGGCTAGACATGAACAGACACGGTGTGAAAAGCGTATATTGACCTACCCCCTCCAATGACATTGGACACAACGGGATTGCATTGTACGTACATTGACTGTCTCCACTGAATGTATCCATTATTGTTTACATGGGTTCAGTTTTTCATTGAAATATTACGGTTAAGTACATTCACAGCGGGGCCTGTAGGTCATTGGGCCTGCTGACTTTTGCTAATCAGTACTCAAGTTAGCTCAGAAGGCATCTCACCTTTATCAGCCTGGACCTGGACACTGACGTGCTGAACTGACGGACCTGGGGAAAAGGGAGCAAACCAGTTCAATGTTACGCATTTGTGAATCCGCTCTTTCAATTTCAAGTAAGTGTTGTATAACACGTAGCTAGGTAGACAGCTATCTGCTAGCTAGCTAATGCCAGCAATATGGAAGCCCCTCGTGCATTGAGCAGCAACCGAAGCAAATACAAAAAGACGGATAAATTGTGGTTTAAGGTTAAGCAAGCTTATCCACTAATAGACATACAGATGCATGGCCCAAAGACGAACAAATGAACAATATCATAGAATGACTTACTGTCTGTCCTGCCCTTAGCGCTGCCATTTTCTCCTACAGTCGTCTAGTAAGGTGAACAGGGTTGCCAGACTGCTTGTAAAGTATCCCTCTAGCTGTGAGTCTAACACCCCCTTTATGAGTGCTGTTTCAGGGATGTTTGTTTTCACTGTGTCCAGCAGATGGCAGCAGAGTCTGTGATTGGCCAAGCTGGGCAGTCCCACAGTTACTGAGAAGATGACGTTACATATAACGTAGTTTGTTGCTTGGTGAAAGAAGCAGGGCTGGGTCCACATTATTTCTCAGCTTGGTAGTTTTCTGCGTGTGAATTTCTTCGCTTCTGTACAGCTGTCAATTTACACATTTCGCAAAACCATAGTACATGCTGTATTAATATGTACATGTGCCGATAGTGTTGGGAGCTTGAACAAATATCGTTGAAAGAGTCACTATCACGAGTGACGCATTCATTCTCAAGCGCTAGATACAGTGCGAATGACGAAAACGCTGTAGCCAGCTAGCGCCTAGCTTAGCTCCTAGTTGTTTTCATTGGGAACATAGCTAGCACGCTGCTAGCTGAAGCTTGACAAGCAATGGACGACAAGTCATTCACCAAGGAGTTGGATGGGTGGATCGAGCAACTCAACGAGTGCAAGCAGCTTTCGGAAAACCAAGTCAAAGTGCTCTGCGAAAAGGTACCCTGTACAGTTACTTCTTAGTAATATATTTAGCTAATAATAGGAATGAACTCACGCAAACCTCGCTAAGCTAGCCATCTTGGCAGGTCGTTATGAAGTAGCTAGTAATATTGTGATGATGAAACACCGGCTTTTGCATGGCATTGGCAACACGCGCTCCATTAGACCTGGTTTAAATGTTGTGAAGATGTGCCTAGATAGTTCATTCTGCAGTATCCCATCGTCACTTTTATATATCCTAATAATCAGCACTGATAGTTAACAAAACAATTTCACAGTATTGCTTGTTATTGAGCCAGACTGTTTTCTGCGTTGGGAAGATGGCGGTTGTGGAGCATAGCAATTAGTTCGACAAGAAAAGCTTTTCTGTACTTTTTGAGATAAGGACGCATGGTTACTTCTCTATAATGTTCCAAACTGATGAGCGGTTGGTGTTACATAAGGAATGCTTTATTGCTAGATTAGTGACAATGTCACCTCGCCCACCACACACTCCACGCACCTGCCATGATGACCACGCCTTGGGTTGGCCTACTTGGCGTTAGTTTATATGTGTTATTGGTGTTTGATATATACTAAACCAGTGTTAATTAGATGTCTTCGGGCGCACATGCCAAGATTCAAATCAGACTCCACCTAATTCTAAAACTGATCATGAACTTCTCGTTTTCTGTTACCATTTCTATAACCATGGTGACCACCTGCTCTGTTGAACTGTCCACCCCCCAACTAAACAGCAGCAGCCTAAAATACTGTATATCCAAATTCCTTTCTGAGGCATGACTATGTTTAGCCTATGGTCTGCACCTCTCTGTGTCACCGACCGTCTCTGGAGGAGGGGATCCATCCCTCAATTTCTCCTCCCAAGGTTTCTTCAAAAATAATTCTGGGAGTTTTTTCCTGGTGTTTCTCGAGAGTGTAGGCTGGTTTGGGCGCAGATCAATGGGCGTATGTGAAGCCCCTCAGTGACATTTCTTGTAAAACGGGGCTGTACAAATACGATTTGATTTGGTTTTCAGGCCAAGGAAATCCTAACGAAGGAGTCCAACGTGCAGGAGGTCAGATGTCCGGTCACGGTGTGCGGGGACGTCCACGGCCAGTTCCACGACCTGATGGAGCTGTTCCGGATTGGGGGCAAGTCCCCTGACACCAACTACCTCTTCATGGGGGACTACGTGGACCGGGGCTACTACTCTGTGGAGACGGTCACACTCCTGGTCTCTCTGAAGGTGAGTGGACAGGGGCTACAACTCTGTGGAGACGGTCACACTCTTGGTCTCTCTGGAGGTAATAGGGAGTCAGGTGGCTGGTAATCTGAAGGTTGCCGGTTCGATTCCTGGCCATGAAAAATTATGTTGTGTCCTTGGGCAAGGCAGTTCACCCTACTTGCCTCGGGGAGAATGTCCCTGTACTTACTGTAAGTCGCTCTGGATAAGAGCGTCTGCTAAATGACTAAATGTAATAGTCTGAGAGACAAACAGCAGGAATGAATAGGGTTGGTGTGGTCAATTACACACCTACACTTTATATCCATCGCAATGCTGGTAAGGTTATTTGTGTTATTTCTGTGCACATACAGGAAGTGATTCCTCTTGTTTTTCCAGGTACGGTACCGTGAGCGAATCACGATCCTGCGAGGGAACCACGAGTCTCGTCAGATCACGCAGGTGTACGGCTTCTACGACGAGTGTCTCAGGAAGTACGGCAACGCTAACGTGTGGAAGTACTTCACCGACCTGTTCGACTACCTGCCCCTGACAGCACTGGTAGACAACCAGGTGAAGCACCAGCTCATCATTCAGAGGCTGAGCGCCGGGGCTAGAAATGTCTGATGTGTCTATTAGCTTTTCAACATTCTGGGTCTCGCAATATCATTTTTATTTTTATACTTGCATGTATATATAAAAATGTATATATAAATATAATAATATATGTGTGTATATATACAATTTTAATATATGTATGTATACAATTATTTAGTTCATATCATGTTCCTATATGTGCGGTCTCATGTGTAGTGTTGTATCTTGGAGATGAGGTTGATGTAGTGAGATGTTCGTCTTCTTGCAGATTTTCTGCCTCCATGGAGGACTGTCACCCTCAATAGACACACTGGAGCACATCAGAGCGCTGGATCGCCTGCAGGAGGTTCCTCACGAGGTGTTCACGCACACGCACACACACACACACACACACACACAGGGCTATAGACAGAGCTGTTTTCTTCTTCTGTTGAGTCACAATGTGACTATGTATAGAAATGAGATATGGTCATGTTCTCATTCTAATTTCTGCTGCTTAAAACAATAAAAATAAATCTATAGTGTTTCGAAACATTTTTGACATTCTGCTTTCCCCTACCCCAGGGTCCCATGTGTGACTTGTTGTGGTCAGACCCAGACGATCGAGGCGGCTGGGGCATCTCTCCCCGGGGGGCAGGCTACACCTTCGGACAGGACATCTCTGAAACCTTCAACCATGCCAACGGACTCACCCTCGTCTCCAGAGCCCACCAGCTGGTGATGGAGGTAAACTCAGCCTGCACTCCAGCTGCTCCTAGGAGGGGAGGGTTCCTGGGAAGTGGGAGGGGAGGGGTCCTGGGAGGGGAGGGCTCCTGGGAGGGGAGGGCTCCTGGGAAGAGGGGTCCTGGGAGGGGAGGGTTCCTGGGAAGTGGGAGGGGAGGGGTCCTGGGAGGGGAGGGCTCCTGGGAGGGGAGGGCTCCTGGGAAGAGGGGTCCTGGGAGGGGAGGGTTCCTGGGAATAGGGGTCCTGGGAGAGGAGGGTTCCTGGGAAGAGGGGTCCTCGGAGGGGAGGAGTCCTGGGAGGGAGGGTTCCTTGGAAGAGGGGTCCTGGGAGGGGAGGGTTCCTGGAAGGGGAGGGTTCCTGGAAGGGGAGGGGTCCTGGGAGGGGAGGGTTCCTGGGAGGGGAGGGTTCCTGGAAGGGGAGGGTTCCTGGAAGGGGAGGGGTCCTGGAAGGGGAGGGTTCCTGGAAGGGGAGGGGTCCTGGAAGGGGAGGGTTCCTGGAAGGGGAGGGTTCCTGGAAGGGGAGGGGTCCTGGAAGGGGAGGGTTCCTGGAAGGGGAGGGTTCCTGGAAGGGGAGGGGTCCTGGAAGGGGAGGGTTCCTGGGAAGAGAGAGGAGGGTCCTGGGAGGGGTCCTGGGAAGAGGGGTCCTGGGAGGGGAGGGGTCCTTGGAAGAGGGGTCCTGGGAGGGGTCCTTGGAAGAGGGGTCCTGGGAGGGGAGGGGTCCTGGGAAGAGGGGTCTGGGGAAGAGGGGTCTGGGGAAGAGGGGTCTGGGGAAGAGGGGTCTGGGGAAGAGGGGTCTGGGGAGGGGTTCTGGGAGGGGAGGGGTCCTTTGATGATTCTTGGCCTCTCAGTAAATTAATAAATATAAAATAATCAAGACTTGGTCAGTTGATGCATTTCTTAGCCAGTGTTTCATATTCCAAGGGCTCGTGGGGTTGGGCTAAGGCATGTATTGCAATACTGAACCAACAGTTTAAACGGTTTGTCTTTTGTAGGGTTATAACTGGTGCCATGACCGTAACGTGGTGACCATCTTCAGTGCTCCAAACTACTGCTATCGCTGTGGAAACCAGGCCGCCATCATGGAACTGGATGACACGCTCAAGTACTCCTTGTAAGTAATGGGACGCCCTTAAAGAAATCAGACAGGCACAAGGTTTTTCAGAGGTCGTCCTGCAAGCATATTATTGCTTCGGTAGTTACGGTGTATCAGTGAGTTAAATGTTCCATGAGCTGACGGTGACTGTTTCCTGTCTGTGTGTTCCAGCCTGCAGTTTGACCCCGCCCCTCGCAGAGGAGAGCCCCATGTGACCCGCCGCACGCCAGACTATTTCCTGTAAACGTTCCGGCGCCTGTAAAGTGTTGATCCTCTCAAGGAAGTGGGAGAGAAGGAGGTGCTGAGTAGCGAGAGATGATGGCATATGAGATATAAAGCATCCACACCACCACATGGACCAAAATGTGTGCCATATTAACAATGCATATATCCAAAACCCACCCAACACTACTGTCCTTGAAAACACACCTCTCTCTCTCTCTCTCTCTCTCTCTCTCTCTCTCTCTCTCTCTCTTTCTCTCTGTGCATGCCGTTTTTATCTCTGGAAAAATGATTGTCATTATGATGAAGATTAGTCACAACTATACCTGCTGGTTTTGTCAGGAGAACTATATCTGCTATGAGGTTAAATGCTGATACTAATGTGCTTAATTGTGTTAGGATGTGATCATGGTTAGAGTATTGCCACATAGAGCCGCATAATTTATTTTGGCATGGCCTCAAATCAGAGGTTGCAGTTGGTGTAAAATATGTGAACACGTTTTTCTTTTCTTTTTTCTTCTTTTTTTTTAACTTTAACTTTTCAAGGTTATTACAAGGTGATAAAAATAGAATTATTTCTCCTGGCACTTTTTGTATTTTATTTCTATCACAAGGCACTGACAAACTGCATCCTTTTTTATATTTAACCTCAGCATTGGTAAACCTTCAGTGTCACTCAACTGTCATTTTTGTGTAAGTCAAATGTATTTAAATTGACTAGATTCTGGTACAATATGGCATCCCTTGTAAGATATCTTTATGTTTTGCAGCCTCGCTATACAATAAAGAGAGAAGTTGCACCTTGCATACCTACTTATCTAAAACTATATCCGTCACAAAGGTCCTGCACGTGCACAGCAAGTCCATTCACGCCAGTGGGTGATGCGCATTTGCATTTCCATACTTTTGTACCCCATCACGCGCACAATGCAGGAACTTTGTGATTTGCGCCTGGGGGAGGGGGGGGGGGGCTGCAGGTGGTGGTGGTGGGGGGGGTTCACACGCAAGACATCAGTGTTCTCTTCTCGTTAACAATGTTGGTTAAAGTATTGCTACTAAAATGTATGATACATGTATTTTTCAATTATCAATTATGTATTAGTAAATCATAAAACGTCTGAAAGTAGAGGATGTCATATTTCAAAATAAAGGTCCCTGTGCATTTTGCTGTCGAAATGGCCTACTTGATTAATTCACAATATCGTATCATTTATATATATGTAATACCCACATGCCGAAATAACTTGTGAATGACTAAAAATAAAACAAAATAAATAGTAGTTAAAGGTGGGTATAGTATTACTTTTATTGTGAAAGGTCGTGCCGCTGAGAAACGTTTCCCCGTTGTTTCTGACTTAACGCTACAGACTCGTCAAATTAGCTTTGTTGAGCCATTCAGGGACATCTCTCGCGGACTGCAGGGACCGTGGCAGACAAGGAGTCTCGTGCAGTAAGTGACCGGGTATATTTTTTTGACACATGTTGGCATAATAGACAGACCACCATCCACTTCAGTCTCGCATCTGGATAACTGGGGTGGTAGGGAGCGTCTGAATGGTGACCAAGTAACTGATTTGTGGATGTGGCAGCAGCAGGGGTAGAGGTGGTAATCCCGGGTAGCACAGCTGGCCTGGGCAGATGCTGGGGATAATATGGCTATTTAATCTAGATAAACTACTGCGTTACTTTGGCCGTCCGCATGCTGCAGCGTGTTGCTCATCGACTCACTGAAACATCAGGTTGCAGCGATTTGGTCCAGATCGAGCTGGTCTAGGTCGGGTTTGACAATTAAAGGGACTGCAGTCTGTCAACGGTAACGGTAGCAATTGTTCGACTGTTTGCGTCTCGCACGGTTCCACATAATTGTTAGAAATCGACTTAAACATCGACTTAAACATCTAGCCTATTAATCTAGCGGATCATTTTCTGTGATTTGGGACTCAAGCACTGCTATACAGTCATGGTTCTGGCTGTAGTTGCTCTCTCCTCCGGAGGCTTGACAACCTGCTAAGGGGAACCTCCATCCATCAGCCATGCACACTGTGGGTTAATATGTAGCCATGCAGGGCATTGATTGGTTAAGAACAGGGCAGAACCAGTTCGTAGGATCAAAGGCCGCCTCGGGTCAAAGATCATAAATTATCGATGGTGCCAATATTACTGCCCATATCAATGATAGCCTACTATTAACCGCAGTCCAACAGTGAAATCGGTTCTTTACCCCGAGTGATGACGACGATCTGTGGGGATTGTAATAAATTGTGAAAGAGAGGTATAAATACGGCGGGGTCGTGGTTCAAATGAGTTATTACTTATCTCGTGAGTGGCCCGTGGATTTAAATTAGATTTAAAGATACAGGGTTCTCGACTCGCAAAGCCCCAGGAGCTGGACACAGAATGTCTGTTGTTGCTTCTGCAGCCATCTTTGGTGCAATTTGGGGCCCTATTTCATCAGCGACAGATTTCCATACACGCCAAACTATTTTTTTTTTTTTTACAGCTACTGTGGGGATTTTGCTTCCCCCTAGTTGTCGCTGCATCTGTGCAGTGTGCGCTGCGCATAGGTCGGCAACATGTGTAACAAATGGTTAACGAACCAGCTCAGACTGGGTTAGACTGCACGGAGAATGTCGTGCGAATGTCGTGCTCTTTGTCCCTTTTCATAACTGCTTTTCATCTTCCACATAACTGACCTGAGAGAGCCTGTCTGAACAGTTGCAGCCAATGGGCTAGTCTTATAAAGTGATTTATGGTATCGACAAATGGTGTTGTACCCGTGGTACTCAATATACCAGCCAAATCAATAGAATAGAATATCTCAATAGAATATTACTATATGGAATGGAATATTACAAGACCATGAGCATCCCCCTGCTTGTTTTCACCCATTCATTCCGCTTACTTAGTGAGGCCTCCTTGACAGGGTTAAGTGTCACCCAGGCCCAGGGCATTCATAGTTTTCAGGCTTGGTGTGTTCACTATTTTCAGGGACTTCAGGACCAGACAGGCAGGTCAGTCATCACCATAGCAACACAATGCCGAATCAGCACAGTGGTAATCCATTCAGAGAATAACTCTTGCTCACAGGGTGAGTTTCTTGTACCAGCGCTGCAGCAACAGGAATGTAGAGTTCAGAAAACAGAAACATATGTAATAGTTACTTTAAAGTGTGTGTGTGCGGTATTCTGTTTGAATTAAACAGTTCTAAGGTGACATTTGAGTAGGATTACTGGTGTTGAATCCGGTCAAATAAGTGTGGTTGGAGCTAAAAACAACAGGCAGGTAGCTATCCAGGAGCAGGGTTGGAGACCCCTGGACTGGTCTGTATAGCACCAAAATATTGAATGCACCAATCATATTTTCTCCCCTCAGATAACCATGACGACAGAGTTATCCACCTCCATCAACATCAAGGAGCCACGTTGGGACCAGGGAACCTTCGAGGGCCGAGCGAAGCACTTCTTCACCGTCACAGACCCCCGGAACATTCTCCTCACCAACGAGCAGCTGGAGAACGCACACAAGATCATCAATGACTACAGGTGATATTCTCTAGGGATTAGGACAGATTAGAAATTTGGTCAGATTATCTGAGCGTTTCACAAAGCTATCCCCTAGACGGGTTCAGGTGCTCCTCGTAATTGGTGTAACAGTCCAGAGGTTTCATGTTCAGTATGATTTTAATCCCCTCCTCTTCCTTCCTTCCTTCCACCCCCCTACCCTGGACCTCCTCTTCTTATCTCCTCCTCCTCTCCTCCTCTCCTGCCCCCCCCCTCCCAGACAAGGAGTCGTGTCTCCAGGTCTAACTGAGGACGAGCTATGGAGAGCCAAGTACATCTTCGACTCCGCCTTCCACCCGGACACTGGCGAAAAGATGATTCTGATTGGCCGCATGTCGGCTCAAGTCCCCATGAACATGACCATCACCGGCTGCATGATGACCTTCTACAAGTGAGCGCTATTTCCTATCGGTCAAATTCAACCAAACCAACTACAACACTGTAGCAGTCAGCGTGTTTGCTATGTCATGTGGATCTGCCTGACACGATGTCTGATGTCACAGTTCTGACAGAGCATAGCTGAGGTTCGAAACTTCTGCTGCACTGATTGATGTAGAATAATATTATAGGCCTACAACATTTACATTTAGCAGACGCTCTTATCCAGAGCGACTTACAGTAAGTACAGGGACATTCCCCCCCGAGGCAAGTATGGTGAAGTGCCTTGCGCAATGACACAATGTCATTTTGCATCGAACTGGCAACCTTCTGGTTAATAGCCCGATTCCCTAACCGCTCAGCCATCTGACCCAACGTGACGATATGTGACTGGAAACAGTTAGTGAACCCGTGTTCCTTTCCTCTCGACACCAGGACAACACCAGCTGTAGTTCTCTGGCAGTGGATCAACCAGTCGTTCAACGCTATCGTGAACTACACCAACAGGAGCGGTGACGCCCCCCTCACCGTCAGGTGAGACCACAGATGCTTCAGCAGCTTCCTGTGTTCATCCGGCTGTTCCACAGTCAACCCATTACGTTTGGGTCGTGTTCTCCCCCGTGCCCACTGACTGAGCTAGTCAGTCGCCACTGTGTGTGTGTGCTCCGGTTCTTAACGGAGATGAGAGGCGTGCGTGCGGGGTTTTTTCATGATGAGAAAAAGCAGATGGCTTAGTTTTTTTTCATTGGTGAGTTTTGAGGTTTGAGAGTTTTAGGTAAGTTCTCAAAAGGAAGGGATTTGAAATGACCCCTGACGGTTGTCTCTTGTGTCTGCAGTCAGCTGGGCACGGCTTATGTGTCAGCCACTACAGGGGCGGTGGCCACTGCACTGGGACTGAACGCATTAACGAAGGTATGCCGGAGGTCAGCCGTTGCCACAGTAGTACCGCCCAGCCTTCGTGTTTATTAGACTTCAAAGCGTTTGTCTTATTTTTCATGATTCTTTCTTTCTTTTATCAAATCGGACTTCTCGCTTATCAGCACATCTCGCCCCTGATTGGACGGTTGGTGCCGTTCGCTGCTGTTGCCGCTGCCAACTGTATCAACATTCCTTTGATGAGGCAAAGGTGAGCGGCGCAGACAGGAAGTGGTTTCAGACTCGGGGACTGATGTCTGTGACGGAGGTATCGTCAAGGTGTTCTGGACTTCCTGCTAGCATAAGACCAGCCAATCCGTGTCTCCCATCCTAGTGCGGTGTCATCTGTACTCAGTTATCTGTCCTGACTCCATCTTTTCTTTCCCAGAGAATTGAAACATGGCATTCCTATCACAGATGAGAACGACAACAGGTTAGGGGAGTCGACCAACGCCGCCCAGCAGGCCATCACGCAGGTGGTGGTGTCCAGGATCCTCATGGCCTCGCCTGGGATGGGTGAGTTCAGCCCAGCCAAACCAGACATCTCTCTCTGACGGCCCATCCCCCAGTGGCCATGGGCTCACACTGTTAGGTCGTTACACGTTTACGAAAGCACATCTTTTAATTGGACTCGTCCTTTTTTTCCAGCAATCCCACCCTTTTTGATGAACGCACTGGAAAAGAAAGCCTTCCTTAAGGTAACGTGACTTATCTTACACCCTGATGTATCCATATGAGTCATACTTCCCTTTCCTAGTTATGTTCTGACAGCACATGAAACCGAAAACTCTGACTCACCCTTCTGGGATCTGGCCAGTGTGTCTTAACGCCTAGCTGTTGTGTAAGAGCGCAATCGAGGGACTCCAGTAGTCACACAATCACACACTGTAGCCCGGTAGACCAAGCATGACCTGTCCAGCCTGCAGCAAGAGAGGCCTCCGGTTCTCTACTCCTCCATTCTCACTGATCCAACACAGCAGGATGGGTGTAAGCAAGATGGCCGAACCCTCGGCCAGCCGTCTGCCATATTGCTTCCTCAGCTCCCCGTGTGTTCAGTGAGGACGAGAGAGGAGGGTAGAAGGGGAGAGGTCTCTCCTCTACTGGAGTTCATCCCCCTACTGTTCTGCCTCTCACTGGTCTCTGCATCGCTCTTTTCAGAAGTTCCCATGGATGAGTGCACCCATTCAAGTTGGCTTAGTGGGATTCTGGTGAGTAGCCAGAGATGGAGAGCTGATAAGCCTCCGGTAGCAGAGCCGGTGGTGTCGGTCAGGACGACTCCGCTGCATCCCCGTCAGACAAAGCACCAAGACACGCACTAGGATTCATAACCAGATGTGAAAAGGACACCTGTCTCCTCTGACCTGTGTGTGTGTGTGTTGTTCCAGCCTGGTGTTTGCCACTCCACTGTGCTGTGCTTTGTTCCCACAGAAGAGGTAAGAGTTCTTAAGTTAAATAAACGGTGTCAGTGATAATCAGCTAATGTCTAGTGCCATTTACAAACACAGAGTCATTTTCCCTGTTCGAAATGGGTTTGAGTATCTCTGACTGGGAGAGAAAGAATATTGCATAATGTTGACCTGTTTTCCTGCCCCTCCCCTATTCTTTCTCTCTCTCTCTCTCTCTCTCTCTCTCTCTCTCTCTCTCTCTCTCTCTCTCTCTCTCTCTCTCTCTCTCTCTCTCTCTCTCTCTCTCTCTCTCTCTCTCTCTCTCTCTCTCTCTCTCTCTCTCTCTCTCTCTCTCTCTCTCTCTCCCTCTCTCTCTCTGTCCCTCTCCCTATTCATCTCTCTCCAACCTCCCACTCTCTTCTGCATCCTATCTGTCTCTGTCCCTCCACCCCTCCTCCCTCCACCCCTCCTCCCTCCACCCCTCCTCCCTCTACCCCTCCACCCCTCCTCCCTCACCACTCCCCCATCCCAGCTCCATGTCAGTAAGCCGCTTGGAGCCGGACCTGCAGGAGAAGATCAGGGCGAGTCACCCAGGGGTGGAAAGGGTCTACTTCAACAAAGGACTATGATTTTCCCGCCTGGCACCCCTCCAACCCTTCCTCCCTCCATCCCTGTCTCCCCTCCTCTCACCTCTCCCCCACGGTCGTCCATAGACAGCCCAGCGTCTCCCCTCCTCTCTCCGTCAGCCCTCCTCATGCAATGTGCCAAAGTTACGTTTGCTTCTCCATCCCTCCTCTCCTATCTCACCTCTACTCTCTCTCCTATCTCTCCTACCTCACCTCACTTATCTCTCCTCTCCTACCTCTCCTATATCTCCTCTCCTACCTCTCCTCTCTCTCCTACCTAACCTATCCTCTCTCTCCTCTCTTTCCTACCTCACCTCTCCTCTCCTCTCCTACCTCACCTCTCCTCTCTCTCCTATCTCTCCTCTCTCTCCTACCTCACCTCTCCTCTCTCTCCTCTCCTCTCCTACCTCTCCTCTCTCTCTTCTCCTACCTCTCCTCCCTCTCCTCTCCTACCTCTCCTCTCTCTCCTACCTCACCTCTCCTCTCTCTCCTCTCCTACCACTCCTCTCTCTCCTCTCTCCTACCTCTCCTCTCTCTCCTACCTCACCTCTCCTCTCTCTCCTCTCTCCTCTCCTACCTCTCCTACCTCTCCTCTCTCTCCTCTCTCTCCTCTCTCTCCTACCTCTCCTCTCTCTCCTACCTCACCTCTCCTCTCTCTCCTCTCTCTCCTCTCCTACCTCTCCTCTCTCTCCTACCTCTCCTCTCTCTCCTCTCCTACCTCTCCTCCCTCTCCTCTCCTACCTCACCTCTCCTCTCTCTCCTCTCCTACCTCTCCTCTCTCTCCTCTCTCTCCTCTCTCTCCTCTCTCTCCTACCTCTCCTCTCTCTCCTACCTCACCTCTCCTCTCTCTCCTCTCTCTCCTCTCCTACCTCTCCTCTCTCTCCTACCTCACCTCTCCTCTCTCTCCTCTCTCTCCTCTCTCTCCTATCTCTCCTACCTCACGTCTCCTCTCTGCTGCTCAGTCAGATGTCCTGGTCCTGGTCCTCCGCTCCTCCTCTCCTCTCATCATACTCATTCCTTTAGTATCACAGTTTCATTGGTATCTGTGATTGTTCATTTGTTTTGTTTTTTTGCCACAAAAAAATGTTGATTCCAGATAAGGATCAAGATGATTATGTTTTTACGAGAGAGTTCTGTGGTCGTTAGTGTTTGTATTCCCAGACAGTATTTTTTTAGTCAGCGATTTTAGTCATTTAGTATTTTTCTGCCAAAAATGCATTTTCAATTTAACCTATGTTGCGTTAAAGTGGGAACAAATTCCAGGTATTCTAACACTGTTGCTTGGACTACTGATCTGAAACAGAATTGATCTATTTATCACATGTATTGATGCCTAACCACTCTTACAATACATGATTTGCCAAACAATTATTTGTAAGACCTCAAAACGATTACAACCTCTTATGAATTAGTGCAGTTTGGAGGACAGACTGAAGTGTATCCAGTGAGTTGATTTTGCCAAATGAGGGACACCTCCCACTTCCCAAACACAGTATGTAATCATGAATAATCTTAGTCTCCAGTCTGATTACATCTAATAGGTGCAACACAGTTCCTCCCTCTGAAAATGGGGGTTTAAAACAGCAAGACAAGCCTCTGGTGTTTTTGGTGCTTTCTGAAGCAATATCTTAATCGACGAGTTTCTTCTGCTTGCTAACCACTTGACACCTTGATAGGGAGATGAACATGGGGCGTGTTCTGGAGAATGTTTTACTCTCAGTGGTCTTTCTGCTCAGGAGTCTGTGGTCATGGAAACCAGTCTGCCCAATCACAGGCTAAGAGTAAAACATTCTCCCAACTGATTTTAAAGCTAGCTTGTCAGTGGTTAGTTGTTGTTCAGCCTGTTATGGTTGAGTGCAATACTCTTATGTTAACAGGGCAGAAGCTACAAGGTGGTAATGCTGACAGTTGATCCTGTATAACTGGACTACTGCAGATTCTTTAGTTTCTAACAGAAACATTTACACACAGCCGTAAATAGATTGTTGATTTTAAGTTTTATGTCTGAAAAATCAAGGTACGGTTTGTTTAAAATGCTTGTGAACATTCCTCTGGGTCGACATCGTTCATTCTCATCATGTGGTTTTTGTAAGATGTTCAATGTTTAAGTATTGAGAAATATATATTTACTTATATGGTTGGATATATAAGTAATGTAAGTATTTTACATTCCGAGAGAAGCTGTTTTATCTGAGCTGTCCCTTATAGATGATTAGAAGTGAGGTTTTACAATACAGTGATAAGTCTGTGTAATTGAATGTAGCATTTTCCAATCACTAACAAGCAATGCTACTTTAGGAATGACCAAGGAAAGCACAATACTATTTACTTGAAATGCTGTTTATTAGTCTGTCTGTGAAATCTATGCTGTTTTCCTTTAACTTATATGATCGCATAGGTGGAACATTTGCATAACTATGAAAGCAACAGTTAGTGGGGAAAAAAGCACAACGAAGCTTAGTTATTAAGTCAAACTACTAAAATTGTGCTAATCAGAATAGTTTTTTAAACCCCCTCTCCCCTTTATATTATTTAACCCCAAAAAATAACAACCAACCTTACCGTCCCCTTAAAAAAAAGAAAAGTTAGATTTAATCTAATCCTTTAATGTGTTTTTATGATCTTCAATCTGCCAAATCAACTATCTCATTCCAGCCAAAGTGATACAAATCCACTCAAGAGGAGTAAAGTCATTATTACAGTTTACATTAATCAAGACAAAATGGCTATTATTATTACTTTGAAAAAAAACATTGTCATGGAAAATGATATTAATTGTTTATTTTCTCAGTACATTAGGATGTTGTATTGTCTAGACAGGATGAAATAAAGATTTATGAAGTCTTAGAGAATGCCTGTTGTGATTTTCCATCTAGTATGTTGTCATGCCAACCAATATTATGGCCTGATACGTAAATCCTTGGGTGAGGATGTTACTCCTTTACGTTACAAGAAACAAGCAAACAATCCGATTGGCCATCGCGCGCGAAAATCACTCCTCATTTACATAAAGTTGAAAATATCTCAACTCGAATTGCATGGATCGCGTCGATACCCACAATGCACCACGCAAGCGATTCGCCTGGCTCCATTGAAAATGAATGGAATGCCTCGCGTCGCTCGCATCGTTTTAGAGGACACGCTCTGTAATACAGAGCCAACAGACCACTGGAGCCCCCTGCTGGTCAGACCCCACCATGTTCTCAAGAGAAACAGTTTTATAACATCCACTGGAAACCAACACAGGCAGAGGTACAATAGGAAACATCTTTAATCCAAAAGAGAAAACTTTACAAAGCACTTAAGAGATTGTGATGCTCTGCGGGAGAACTTGTACGAGTCACTCTTAACTTAAGCAGCAGAAAAACAGAGACAGCACAAAGAGCAAATGACAAGACTGAACACAGATGACAATTTAAGGCTACGAGGACAGTAATAACAAGATCAGGTCTGATATACAATCTGCAATAAATATGACTTCAAACACCTGCCAGGAATCTCCCTGGTCAGTTGAGTCCATATACCCTTTATATGTATTGTATGCATGGTTGAAGATGAGAAACGAACAATACAAGTATGTCTCGATGTATATCTAAAGATGTTTTTCTCATCTTCACAAAGATGAAGACACAGTGTGTGTCACAGATTAGGTCAGCATTCTAGAATTTCTGAACAATCTGTGGAACCCTCAGAACTGATTCTTTTGTGATTCAACATTCTGAACTCTGTTCCTGGTGTCTTCCTGGAACCAGGGTTCTACAAAGTGCACCAACATACAGAACATATCAAAGACAAAGAACCCAGAGTGTAGAGAGAACAATAAGCATCATGTGAACATTCTCAAAGCTGGGATAAAAACATCTTTCTATTTTCCACCAAGTAACATGTCAAGTTCACAGTGTTCACGTTTCACATTCATTGGTTCACCAATGACTGTTTGTGTCTATGGTTACATAACACTATTACCAACTGGTCCAGGACCAGTGAAAATGATTTGTTCGTAATGAAAAAACGAAATACATAAATGACAAATAGGAACAGATCTTGGGTCAGTCGGAAAGTGAGTTTCCACAGCTCTGAGGAACCGGGAGATACCGGTGTTAGGTCCTTGGAACACGGGTGCTGTCCAAATACCCTTCACCTGCCTTCCTTCCTTCCTGGTATCTTTTATAAACAACAAGACAGGCCCTGTCCAGGCCCTGACCAGCTCCTGTCCAGGCCCTGACCAGCTCCTGTCCAGGCCCTGACCAGCTCCTGTCCAGGCCCTGACCAGCTCCTGTCCAGGCCCTGACCAGCTCCTGTCCAGGCCCTGACCAGCTCCTGTCCAGGCCCTGACCAGCTCCTGTCCAGGCCCTGACCAGCCCCTCTAGTCACTGAAGACAAGGTCTCAGATGAAGCCCTGAAGGATACATTCTCAAAGTATTGAAACCTAAACCCTCCCCACCCCACCCCTGTCCCTGTTCCAGGAAGATCAGTGAGTCAGTGACCTTTCACCCCCGACTACTGTACTCCGTCTCTGCATGTTCTGTTCAGAGTCCCTCTCTCTCTCCCTCCCTCTCACTCTCCCTCTATAGCAAAGTGTTATCTTTGGAATGTGTTGGACTTTGCTGACTTAGGGTTAATATTGGCACTTGAGTAACATTTACTGGTGCACAATGCCTTATTTGTTAAGGAAAAAAATAACAAATTTCAATTGCGTTCAAGGTCAAGCACCCATACATGAATATATTCATTTGTTGCAGCTTGATTTAGGCAAGATTTTGTTTTCCAAACATTGTGATTACGTCCACAGATATATGTCATGTTACAATTTAAAAAAAATGGCATTCATTTATAAGTGGTTATAACAATAGTGTTCCTAAACGTTCCTTCATTTAAACGGAACTCACATACGAGTCATGTGAAATCAACAGTGATAAATAAGGCAAATATAAATAGTCTTTGTAATATAGTATCAACAGACATCAGCACAATTACATACAAATACACAAGTCTTACAAAACAAAACTTAAAATGGACTGAACTCTCCACCATGATACAGTCCACCATTCGGTTGTCTTTGGGTCCAAGATTGTCTGCGCTCGCTTCTACATGACCGACCGACTGACCCCACCCCCGCCCCGATCAGTCCGTCTACTGCCCTGCTCTCCTGCCCTGCCCTGAGTTGATGACTGGCTATGGACACTCCAGACACCAGGAAACTGTTACCTCCAGATTCCTTCCCTTTCAGTTCTCTATGGCCGCTCGGAGGGTCAGCAATGAGAGGAGCCCAGGCAGAATGTCCAAAAGATGCCACCCTGAGGGCTTTGGAGTAGATAGATGAG
>NC_085030.1:14212022-14243777 GCF_963692335.1 Osmerus eperlanus
CCTCTGTCTCTCTCTCTCCTGCCGTTATGTTTATTTAGCACAAGTTTTTTTTTTTACAAAGCAATGTTTTTTTTGGGGGGGGTGTTGGGGGTAGTTTTGATGTCAAATGCTCTACTGCTGATCAATACTCAGTGACAACAGCCTCCTCCTCCTCCTGCACCTTGTCTTTCTTCCCAGTAGAGGGCCACCAGCCACCTGGCCCAGACAGCCAGTGAGGAGAGATCATGAGAAGCAGTGAGTCTGCTGCTCCCTACCTGCTGCGATGGGGATCCCCACCAGGTTGTAAATGAGCGCAAACACAAAGTTGATCCTGATTCTCCTGACGGTCTTCTTGGACAGGTCGATGCTGGCCACCACATCCAGAAGATCGTTCTGGAAGGGGGGAGAGAGAGGAGAGAGGTACAGAGGGGGGAGACAGAGAGCGAGAGAGAGGAAGAAAAGTTTGTGTCATGAAAGCAATACTTGACACTCAGTGCTTGACCATATTCACGACAAATCACGACAAAACAACCCTCCCTCACCTCCCTCCCTCCCTCCGCTCACCCTGATGAGCACCACATCTGCCGCCTCGATGGCCACGTCCG
The DNA here is from genome assembly GCF_963692335.1 of Osmerus eperlanus. Taxonomy (NCBI): domain Eukaryota; kingdom Metazoa; phylum Chordata; class Actinopteri; order Osmeriformes; family Osmeridae; genus Osmerus; species Osmerus eperlanus. The sequence continues at coordinate 14,212,607 of NC_085030.1, forward strand.
TGCCGGTTCCTATGGCGATGCCCACGTCTGCCATGGCGAGGGCGGGCGAGTCGTTGACCCCGTCGCCCACCATGGCCACCCTCTTCCCCGCCTGCTGCAGCTGCTCCACCTTGGCCACCTTGTGGGAGGGAAGCACCTCCGCAAACACCTTCTTGATGCCCACCTGGAGAGAGAGAGAGAGAGAGAGAGAGAGAGAGAGAGAGAGAGCGAGAGAGAGAATGTGTGTCTGAGTGTGTGGTAGGTGGGAGGAGACAGAGAGAGGACTTAAGGGATACAAGGACCTTGGCTAGTCCTGGTCTGGTCTGTCCAGTCTTGGTCTGATTTGTCTAGTCCTGGTCAGGTCTGGTCAGGTCTGGCCAAGTGTCTGGTCCGTACCTGGGCAGCGATAGCCCGGGCCGTCCTGCTGTTGTCCCCGGTCATCAGAATCACCTCCAGGCCCATGGCGGTCAGCGTTTGGACGGCCAGCTCCGCCTCCGGCTTCACCGTGTCAGCGATGGCTATCATGGCGCACAGCAGCCCTGGGGGACGAGACGACAGTTAGCCAGCCCTGCCAGCCCCCCCTCCCCCCAGCGAGGGTCCGGCTCCTCACCATCCACGGCCACCAGCACGGCCGTACGGCCCCTCCGCTCGTGCTCCGTCATGGCCTCGTCCACGTCCTCCGTCACCTGCAGGCAGTTCCTCTTCATCCACTCTCTGTTCCCTATCAGGACCACGTAGGCTGCTGTCTGCACCAGAGCTGAACACACACACACACACACACACACGTGTGAATACACACACACACGCACACACAATCAATGACTTTTCCTTCTCCTGGCCACACAACTTCCATGCCCTGGACTACAAACGAAATCTCCATCGTTGTGGACTACACCTCCCAGAGTGCACGTACTGAGTGGCTGTGGGTCCATGATGAGGGGGTGGGAGCCTGCGGAGGCCCTGGGGTCGCTGATCTGGACCAGGACGCCGTTGCGCTGGTTGTAGTCCTCGCTGTCGCTGTCGCCCTGCCGGAGCAGGGTCTCTGTGTTGCTCACCTGGCAGCGCACACCACAGCCCGGCACCGCCTGGAAGTCTGAACACGCACCCAGGGAGTCCGTCTCCAGCTCCTGCACACACACACACACACACAGACACACACAGACACACACAGACACACACAGACACACACAGACACACACATGAAGAAGTGTGGACTAGGATGAGCAGAGAGCCAGAGCTCCAGACAGGTCTCTCAGCAGCAGAGTCTCACCTGCTTGCAGTACTTGGTGATGGCCGCTCCCAGCGGGTGTTCGCTGTTGTTCTCTGCAGTTCCCACGATGGCCAGCAGGCGAGTGCGGGGCATCCTGTTCCCCTCCACCAGCAGCTTGACCTGCACCACCTTGGGCGCTCCGTAGGTGATGGTGCCCGTCTTGTCAAACACCACCAGCTGGATCTGAAACACAACAGGGGTGTGGGTGTAACTACTGGAAACACCCAGTTAACCACCCAGTCCGGGGTTCATGACCTCTCACCTTGTGGGCCATTTCCAGGGGCTCCCCACCCTTGATGAGTATTCCGTTCTGCGCCCCCACCCCTGTGCCCACCATGACGGCCGTGGGCGTGGCCAGGCCCAGGGAGCAGGGGCAGGCGATGCACAGCACCGTGATGGAGGCCTGGAAGGCAAAACGGATCACAGCCTCTGCCTTGGAGATGCTTTTATCATAGCCCTGCACGGAAAGAGAGAGGGGCGTGTTAGGTAGACATAGAGAGAGAGAGAGTGAGAGAGAGAGGGGGGTGTTAGGTAGACATAGAGAGAGAGGGGCGTGTTAGGTAGACATAGAGAGGGGCGTGTTAGGTAGACATAAAGAAAGGGGCGTGTTAGGTAGACATAAAAGAAAGAGAGAGAGAGAGAGAGAGAGGGGTTTTAGGTAGACATAGAGAGAGAGCGACAGCGACAGAGAGGAGAGAGACAGAAGAGGGACAGACAGAGAGAGAGAGAGGGACAGAGAGAGGAGAGGGAGACTCACAGGAAAGTACTTCTCCACCAGGGGGAAGTCCACAAAGCCAATCAGGATCCAGGCGCACAGCGTGAGGAGGGACACGCCCACGATGAAGGGGACAAAGTACCCGCTGATCCGGTCTGCAAACTGCTGGATCGGAGCCTGGCCAGGAGAGGGAGAGAGGTCAGACCGAGGTCAACCTCATCACCATCATCTTCCTCCTGTCTGTCTTCTCACCTTGGAGGTCTGGGCCTCCTCCACCAGCTTGACTATCTGGGACAGGGTGGTGTCCATACCCACGTGGGTGGCGCTGATGAGGAGGGAGCCGTTCTGGTTGATGGAGCCGGCGATCACCGAGCTGCCAATCTTCTTGGTGACAGGCATGGCTTCACCTGGTGGGAGGGGTCACAGCTGTCACATCACATGACATAATCAAGCTAGCTGGATAGACTGAACGTCTGGTCTGCCTCAAATCTCTGGGCTTGACGAGGTATGTTTGGACTTCAAATGTTCCCGTTTGGTTCAGGTTTTTATTTTTCATGTGTACAAAAGAACTTCATGTGCGGCCAGGGTATTTCCTCACAAGGCTAAAAGAACTTCATGTGTTGTTCCACTGTGACAAACAAGCAGTCCAGCATGTCAGATTCAGTGTTGTGTGTTTGCAGCCGTGCTGGGCTGCAGCTCTGCTGATGACCCACCGGTGATGAGGGACTCGTCTGCCATGGAGTGTCCCTCGATGACCCTCCCGTCCACAGGGAACTTCCCCCCGGGCACCACCCTGACCACATCCCCCCTCTGGACCAGCTCCACATCCACTTGCTCCTCACTGGGGGGGGGGGGGGAACACAATTTCATCAGTGAAGACAACGTGCAAAATCGATGTAAAAAAAAAGAAATATATATCTAATATAAATCATCTGGATTCAACACTATCATATGATAACTTATGACTAAATTACATATCATAAACACTGGGCTTCTTATCTTGACATCAATCACATGTTGTGCAACTGCTGTTTAAAAATATGGTCTGCAGTATCTAATCTGCTAGCGAGACAGGCCAAGGTCAGGCTGAATGCTGGCCTGCTAATTACACAGGGCTAGGAGCGGCTGGGTACTGCCACTGATTACAGCACAGACAGCAGAGCACTTACTGAACAGGAGAGAGGAGGGAAGGTGAAGGAGAGAAATTAGAGAGCTGAGGACAGAGGGAGTTGAGGAGAGAGAGTTGTGGAGGAGAGTACCTTAGGACGGACATGTCACTGTTGAGAGAGACCACAGTGGCCTCGGTGGCCTGCAGGGACATCAGCTTGGACAGGGCCTCAGACGTCTTACTCTGGAGAGCAGAGAGAGAGAGCAGAGAGAGAGAGCAGAGAGAGAGAGCCCAGAAAGTAGAGACAGATCAGAGAGAGAGCAGAGAGAGAGCAGAGAGATAGCAGAGAAAGAGAGCGAGCAGAGAGAGAGAGCAGAGAGAGAGCAAAGAGAGAGCAGAGAGAGAGAGAGCCCAGAAAGCAGAGACAGATCAGAGAGAGAGCAGAGAGAGAGCAGAGAGAGAGCAGAGAGAGAGAGCGCGAGCAGAAAGAGAGAAAGAGCAGAGAGAAAGCAGAGAGAGAGCAAAGAGAGAGCAGAGAGAGAGCAGAGAGAGAGCAGAGAGAGAGCAGAGAGAGAGCAGAGAGAGAGAGCGCGAGCAGAAAGAGAGAAAGAGCAGAGAGAAAGCAGAGAGAGAGCAAAGAGAGAGCAGAGAGAGAGCAGAGAGAGAGCAGAGAGAGAGCAGAGAGAGAGAGCGCGAGCAGAAAGAGAGAAAGAGCAGAGAGAAAGCAGAGAGAGAGCAAAGAGAGAGCAGAGAGAGAGCAGAGAGAGAGCAGAGAGAGAGCAAAGAGAGAGCAGAGAGAGAGCAGAGAGAGAGCAGAGAGAGAGCAGAGAGAGAGCAGAGAGAGAGAGCCCCAGAAAGCAGACAGATCAGGGAGCACAGAGCACCAGATGAGATCAGAATCAGAACAGACAGCCGTCTACAGAGCAGCACCCGCACAGCAGAGGTCCGCAGCGCACCTTGGCGATCTGCTCCAGCCACCGGCCCAGGGAGATGAACACGAAGAGCATGGGCGGGGTGTCGAAGAAGGTGATGGGGTTGACCTTGGCTGCCTCCACCATGGCCACCATGAGGATGACCAGGGAGTAGGTGAAGGCTATGGAGGTGGCCAGCACGATCAGGACGTCCATGTTGGCTGTGCGGTGTTTCAGAGCCTTGTAGGCTTGAGAGTAGAAGTAACGCCCTCCGATGAACTGGGGACGTAAAAACAGGCGGGCACAGAGGATGCAGTCAGAGCAGTCAGGGTCAACAGTACTGATGTTATTATTAGTATTTAATTTTTTACTTTTTTACAAATGTTAGTGTAAGTGTTTACATATCATAAGTCATATTTGTTCAATCTAATATAGCTTTGGCCACAACGTTCACTCATTCGTGCCAGTAAAGCATTACTGAACTGAATGGAACTGAAAGTGACGGTCTGGTTTATCCTGGTACGTCACAATTTTCCCGGAATGGCAAAGACGACGAATCTACAAATATAAAACCCGCCATTTTCCCAGCAGGGTGAGCAGGGTGGCCTGTGTGTTTAGGGGAGTCAGGTGGCTGAGAGGTTAGGGAAGCGGGCTAGTAATCTGAAGGTTGCCAGTTTGACTCCCGGCCGTGCCAAATGACATTGTGTCCTTGGGCAAGGCACTTCACCCTACTTGCCTCGGGGGGAATGTCCCTGTACTTACTGAAAGTCGCTCTGGATAAGAGCGTCTGCTAAATGACTAAATGTAAATGTTTACCTGCACAGGAACGCAGAAGAGGAAGGACAGCAGGTTCATGATGGACAGGCCAGGCAGTAGCTGTATCTCCAGGAACATTCCGGAGTGGTGGTGTTCCACGTCCTCTGATGAGGCGTTGTGCTGGTGAGAGGAGCTGACCTGGTGGTCCATGATGATCATGTAGGTCATCATAGCCATCACAGGCACGCAGAACACTAGGCTGATCAGGAACGACCTTCTCCATCTGAGGAGAGGGAGAGGGGGGATGAGGACAGGAGTCACTCTTTATTTGTCTCTCTCACACACTATCACTCTATCACTTGCACTCTCTCACTTTCTCACTCAGAGAGACAGTCTTACTGTCGTATCTCGCGCCTGTGGTCCAGGTGGCTGGCAGAGCGATCCTTCTTCACCAGAGAAGCCTCAAAGCCCAGGTTCTGTCAGTCCCAGAAGAACAGGGCAGAGATCGAACGAGTGAGTGAGAGAATGCAGCGTTTCGGTGAATGGATGAATGCATTTGTGGATATGATCAAATAAACGTACGAACAAATGAGTGCAGTTAAATGAAATGAAGGAGGGAGAGAGGAGTACCTCTATCAGCCTGATGACATCACGGGGGCCCGTCACCTCAGGGTCGTACTTGATGTGGGCCTTGTTGGTTGCCAAGGCAATGGAGGCATAAAGGATTCCTTCCTGCTTCACCAGGTTGGACTCTATCTTGTGAACACATGAGGCACAAGTCATCCCTCTAACCTGAGCGACGGGAGAGAGAGAGAGACAGGTAAAGAGAGACAGGTGGAGGGATGTATAGAGAGGGATTAAAGAGAGACAAGATAGATCATTGTTAGATTATGACAAAAACAGGAACACAGACAATAAACAAACGCCCTCTAAAAATGAAGTGCGTATAAAGTTTTGAGTTGTAAACACAGCTGGTCAGTGAAAGCAGAAGCTGTAGCCTTTTATAACAGGTAAGGCTAGAAGCTGAACTTAGGCCCTCGTTAAAACCCACGCGTGGAGAACCACCCCGTTCCGGACCAGAACCCTCACCACCAGTTCCAGGCTTCCGTCGGAGCCTTCGTAGTCCTCCATGACAGTGGCAGTGAACCCCAGCTCTCTGATGCACTCTGCTACCTTCAGAGGGTCCATGACGTCAGGGTCGTACCTCACCTCTGCCTTGCTGGCCATGAGAGCCACCAGCACCGAGTAGATACCTGAGGGCAGGGGAGACGAGAGCAGTTGACCAATCGTTGAACTAGTTGAACCTTAAGACCCCCCCCATCTACCGCTGTTAACCTTTAGATGCGTGAGTTCTAAATTTCCGACGCTCCCACCAGAGTGAGTTATTTTTCCGAAACGGAAGCTAGCCAGCTTTAGTTAGCTTCCGTTACCTAGCAACCTAGCATAATACTCGTAGCAATGCTACTACCTGCTAGGGTTACTTGTTAGCTTCCTCATTGTAAATTTTGAAGCCATACTATAGCGTTTGTCATATAGTTTTTGTCTATCGGAAAATTGTCAGTTGGAATGTTTGAAATCACACGTGCGACGCTACGCTGGGGGGCCCGCTTTCGAACGATCACATATGTGCAACGCTACTCTTTAACGGGTTAAAGACCTCAACCTCCGAGGGCTCTCCCGCCCCAAAGTGCCGACGTCTCACCGTGCTCGTTCTTCAGGTTCCTCTCGATGTTGGCCACGCACGAGGCGCAGGTCATCCCCCCGATCTGGATGAAGCACTTGGAGAGGCAGGGGGGGCGCTCCTTTCCCCCGCGAGAGGCGCTCCTCTCCGGGTCGCTGTCCAGCCCCGCCTCCTTCCCCGGGGCGGAGGCGGGGGAGGAGGCGGCGCTGCGCTCCGGCAGGGGCACCAGGGAGTTGGTCTCTGGGGGGGGACACACACACGGGAGAGATGGTCACCGCATCTATCTTCATCGTCGAGAAGACAAAGATGGAGACGGCTTTGCTGTGGACTTTGTGGTGCGGTTACGCTAGTGGACCTATCTGTTCTCACCAGGCAGGAAGGCGTCGAAGCCCATGTCCTCTATGGCATCTCTCAGCTCCTCCAGAGTTGTCAAGAGTGGGTCGTATTCAAACGTCCCGCTGTGATTGGCCAGGGACACCTGTGCCGACCGCACACCCTTTCTTTGGGAGATCATGCCCTCGATGGACTGGACACACGAGTTGCAGGTCATCCCCTCTATGTGGATCTGGGTGACCACCACCAGGGGCTGGATGAAGCAGGGCTGGGGAGCCAGCGCTACCCCAGGAGGAGGTGAGATGACCGGGGTGGAGGACGCGGGGGTGGGGCTGAAGGCCCCGGAGGCGTCCCTGGGATGAGCCTTGAAGGAGCCGGGTGGCAGGGCCTCGATGGCCTCTTGGAGCTGGGTCACGGTCACCAGGAGGGGGTCATGGCAGACCGAGGCACACTCCTTCTCCAGAGACACCTGAGGGGAATAAAACAAGAGTTCTTGGTTTGTCATTATTGTTTCGTTCACTTGTGTGGCGCCTGTTGGGTGGTGGAAGCCGCGGCTCCATGGCTTGGTGTGTCTCCCTCGAGCGACCCCCCCACCTGGACAGAGGAGACCCCGTGCAGCTTGGCCAGGTTGTCCTGGATGTTGACCACGCAGGAGCGGCAGTGCATCCCCGTCACCGTGAAGCTGCTCAGCGCCGAGTCGATGAAGATCTCCGTCTCCCCCGACGCGTCCGACACCGGCGACAGGGGCGGCGCCGGTTTGCCGGAGGCGCCTAGCAACCGCTCCATCTCGCTGGCCGACAGCTGCAGGGGGCGGGGCTTGGACTTGACGACGGCCTTGAAGCCCACCACGGCGATCTGGCTGATGATGTCGTCCACGGTGACGAGGTAGGGCAGGTAGAGGACGGCTGCCTCTTGAGACTCCAGGGACACTGAGGAAAGCAGAGACAAGAGTCAAGGGGGTCAGATGGCTGAGCGGTTAGGGAATCGGGCCATTAATCAGACGGTTGACAGTTCGACTCCCGGCCGTGCAAAATGACGTTGTGTCCTTAGGCAAGGCACTTCACCCTACTTGTCTCGGGGACAATGCCCCTGCACTTACTGTAAGTCGCTCTGGATAAGAGCGTCTGCTAAATGACTAAATGTAAAAATTTAAATGTGAGTCACACAGGGTTCACTCTGGTCTCACATGAGGAAATATTATACCGTCTTGGTTTTTGTTTGCAGTGAACCGCTAATCTGACCCCGGGGTAACTAATAGGGAAAGAGAGAATATTAGTTTCGTCTGGTTCCCTGAACAAAAGTGGAACCTGACCAAGAGATTAAGATGCCTGTTGAAGACAATAAAAGGCACACAGCACTGGGAGGACTCTGGTCAGGATATCCATGCAGCCCTCAACACCAGACAAGAGATGACCTCCAAGATACCGTGTGCGTCTCCCAAGAAGCACGCGTGAAACTGAAGAAGCATGAACAGGGGGAGGAGGGGGGGCATGTTGCTAGCATGCCCCCCCTCCTCCATGTTGCTAGCATGCCCCCCGCATGTCCACCACCAGCATTGGCGAGCTATCTAGAGCTAGCCAATTGACTCTTCGTGAGGGTTTCAATACACAGTGTTTATGAAGTAACTGAATGTTACCTTTTGAAAGGAGCCTTCAACGTTAGCTAGCTAGATAACCAGCTGAAGGAGCTGAAACTGAGAACGTGTTGTTGACTTTCCCAGTCATAAATTTACAAAAAAAACATTGTCATGGCCTGAACAAATAGGATATCCAATAAACAAAATAAGTAAACAAGCAGCCAGGAGCAGGTGAAGGGTTTGTTGCTGACTGGCCAGTCCGTCAGGGTGAATGCTCCTGTCTCACCAGTTAACTGACCGACAGGGCAACCCGTGGATTTCACAACACACTTGTGCTGAGTCATAATCTCCTCCTGGTCACCTCGTCGCCGTAAAGCGGAGGAAATGCTGACATGACGGTACACTCTGCCGTGCACATACACACAAGAGCAGGGAAGGTAAAACTGTATAAACACACACGCACACACGCACACAAAAGTGGTAAATTCACCTTTGATCTTTTTAACCCCTTTAAGTTTCCCGATCTTTCCTTCGATGGTGGTGGTGCAGGAGAGACAGACCATCCCCTCGATACGCATTTTCACCAGCTCCACCCCCCCTCCGCTGTTTGGGCTGCGAGCCGAGGCTGGGGCTGGGGTTGAACCTGGGGCTGGGATAGGGGCCAGGGCCGGGGTGGGAGCTCTCTCTGTGGGACTCCCGGATGTGGACGTGTAGATCTCCAGGGGGGCCAGGCTGCTCACAACCTCCCCCAGGAGCAGAGCACTGGTTAGGGACGGAACGAAGGTGACGGACAGCCCCCCCTGGTCCTGGCACTGCCGGACCTCCAGGACCCCCTGGACGTGGGAGAGCCTCGCCCAGGCCTCTTGCTGGGCCTCGCGGGTCAGGCCGGGGCAGGGGATGAGCTGGGTGTCTGTGAGAACGAGGGAGATGCTGCTGGAGGACTCTGTGGGGGGGGACTCAAAGCCCATGTCGTCAATGGCCTCAGCCAGGGACTGTGGGCTCTGGAGGTTGTGGTCGAAGATGATGCTGGCGTTCTTCATCTCCAGGGACACCTAGAGCACAAGGCTTCAGTCAGAGAAAGGATACTGTGGTATTCATGTCAAGATCAAATCAAGATAGCCCGAGTCGGATACACACGGAGAGGACTCCAAAGTCTTTCAACTGAGTAGGTTAGACAAGGCTGTTTATATGGGATGGCATATCGATCAGAAAGGAGTGTGACATTTATTTACATTTACATTTAGTCATTTAGCAGACGCTCTTATCCAGAGCGACTTACAGTAAATACAGGGACATTCCCCCGAGGCAAGCAGGGTGAAGTGCCTTGCCCAAGGACACAACGTCAGTTGGCATGACCGGGAATCGAACTGGCAACCTTCGGATTACTAGCCCGATTCCCTCACCGCTCAGCGACCTGACTCCCGCAAATGACCATTTATGATATGGTCATTTGCGATTCACAACCTATAAAAGGAGGGGACAATCCTGCTGGCTCCATGAGAAACCACAGCAGGTTGCAAGAACACAGTGAACTCCTTGCTCTCTCTTGACAGAGAAATAGGAAACTTGTGATTCACCGACGGCATCACCTGACCACTGAGCCTGCCTCACTGAGTGCTGCCTGGACACCAGCAGAGACCAGGCGGGGGGTGGGGGGGGTGGGAGGAAGGGGGGGAGGGGATTTACTATGTATCCCTACAAGGGTAGACGAGAGAGAGATGAGGGAGATAATAAGGGGGGGCGGAAAGACACAAAAAACCCAGAGCGGACAGAAATCAAGACACACAGTGAGAGAGAGAGAAAGACAAGAGAGAGAAAGAGAGAGATGAGACAACCCAGAGGGAAACAATCTATCCACTTATGTGCTTCTGCTCAGTACCATAGACATTAAGTCCACATCCCTTAGAGACACTAATGACATTTCCCTGTGTGTGCCGCCTGCTTTTTAACCCGCAGTGACAACGCCACGCAAAGGCCAAAGCTCTGTCAGGAGCGCACTATTGCATTATCTCCTCATGTGACCTGTGCCTGAGGCCAGAACACAGTGAGGGAAAGGGCAGGCCGTATTTACCGCAATCTGGGAGTTCCCCACGTCTACATAGATCACTGTTTATCTGCTGTTAGACTAGATGGCCACCCCTCAGGGGGACTAGTCTGGGACAAATCACAGCTTTGGTGACACCAGACATACTGCGTGGCCTATACAATAAATACATAACTAATCACTAAGGACGGACATATAAAGTGGAAGTGAGATAATTGCCGAGCAACGGTTTATACATCCATTCTTTGGTTTTCAAATCTGCTTTTAGAAATGCTGACGTGGGTGATTTCTAATTCCTAAAAAGTATATAAATAAATAAAAGTCATGAGACAGGACTTGCTGGATACAATCGACAAAGAGTCCATGGCAGCAACTGTTTCTGTTTAACGTTACATGAAAACGTAGGACATATCATATCTGTTCGGTAGTATAAACAAATATCTGAAATGATTAGCTGTGTGTGTGTGTCTAACCTTGATGTGTATGATTCCAGGAAGACCCCCTATGCGTTGTTCTATTGACTGCACGCAGGAGCCACACGTCATTCCTTCCACTCCCAGAGATACGGAGCACAGCTTGGCTTTTAGTGTCATCCTTCTTCACTCTGAAAATACGTGGACATTAAAGAGATTTAAATCTGTCACCTGAACAAATAAGACTAGGAGAACCGGCTATGCCCGCGACAAGGAATGTTTATTAGCTAGAGTCCGAGTCAAGTTTCCCAAACAGGGGCTGTGCATAACCTCATGTAGGATTTTGATGATGCACTTGACCAACTACTTTGACAAGATCCACTGCACTGAATCCAGTCAGGACAGAATAATTTATATATTGGTCCACTCGGAATCGTGTTATCTAGCATCAGCTAACTATTTGATAGGTAACAAAAAAATCTGTTACATCACATGACACTTTCTGTAGTTCAAATGGTTAGCTAGTTAGCAACTTCTCTGTTTCTCTAGATGATGCACAATCCTGATATAGTTTCTACATAGCTAGCACACGAAAAATGAAGACACCGGTTAAAGTTAGTAAGCTATATATCACTAACTTAAACGAACATTGACTTGCTTACTTATAAATGTAGCTATGCATGGCATATTACTAGCTAGCAACATTTCAACAACAGCAACCGCTACAGCAGCACCAGCTAGTTCGCTACTAATATCTTCTCTACCAACATTGGCAAGCTAGCTAGTGCTAGGCAGTTGACTCATTTTGAGCGTTTCAATACACAGTGTTTATAAAGTAATTTAACGTTACCTTTTGAAATGACCCTTCAACAATAGCTAGCTAGATATCCAACGGATGGAGTTGAAACTGAGAATGTGTTGTTGACGTTGCAAGTTGTCCAAGCCGCGACAAGTTTGCAGTCTGTGTCATTTGCGAACCTCAAAAAACATCTCCAGGGCCTTTAACAAACAGCGTATCCAAGAGATATAGTGTGTCTTCTTATTTGGGTATTACAGAACCACGTCCCTCTCCAGTGAATCTCGGTGACTGAGAGGGGTGCATAGTCGCAGCGAGCAGAGTACTTGCCTAGTGGTCACGCTCGCGTCACATTTTTGCGCAGGTCATCAGGGGAGGAGTGCAGGGTACGTCGCCATGGGCACGTAACGAGGTTGCGCAACAAGACAAAAAGCTGGTGTCTCCCCTAGACTGTGAAACACTATTGTGTGAGATAAATACAGGATTCTTCTTCCCTTTCCACATCAGTCTGGAAATGATCCCAGTTTAGTATCTCAATACAGGTTCAGGAGGGCATTTTGTGATCATATTAAAGTAGCCTATTTGTGAGCGTCACAGAGATGAAATTAGGATGAACATCAACCTCTACAGTGGAAAAACATCGGAACCGGTTTTCACTAATTATAGCCAACACAATGCAAGGGCGGTATTCCTACAGGTTTGGTATGTCCATATAAGCTGAGTGTCACTCGAAACCGGAGGATTAATTCATAGGGCGTGCAAAGTTCTCTAAATATACCTGACGGAACTAAAGTGCAGTAGCACGCGCAGGCTATAACCCTAACCCGATAACCCATATGTATTTTCAAAGCGCTGTAACCACTGCACTTGTATACTCAAATCAAAATGAAAATACTGAACGCTCCTCTTCCATAGTGCTAGTGCTTATCATGTGGCAGAGAGTTAGGCTACAGTCGCATATTATATTGAATTGAATGAATTTAAAGACGTTTAGCCTACTACTAGTTCATAGTTCACTCAGTTGAGTGACTTCTAACGAGGAACAATTTATTAGGCATTAACGTACTTTCAATGCCTTTAATGCCTGTAGGGTAGGATACTCAGACAGGTCGAAAACAACAGCCTTCTCATCCAAAATATCATCTATCCTGAAAATGGAAAGACGGTTCACATGCCTATAGCCTATAAAAGACATGTACTTAAACCTCTATGTAGGGCCTATCAACATTTCAGGGCATAGCTGTATTGTGTTTTGACAAGAAATGCACCCCCTGCTAACTCTGACTAGGAAAGTGCCACATGCATGAAACTTACTCTGGTTACTCATAGTCCCCTCAATGTACAGTAAGAATCATTTGATTCTGGGATATACAGAACATAAATTATATAGGGGGTGCATTTCATTGCATGGCTGTATTGTGTTTTGCCAAGAAATGAAGCGACAGCAAAAACTCTCCGCACTCCATCAAATTCCAGCAGCTGCTTTCTTGACTTTTTCTAGATCTGTGTGTTTGGTCACCCAGTATTGAAAATTTTTCGTTGTAGTTTAAAGCTATTTTGCTCCTTTTTCTGTAAAATTGCTCAAATAAGGGATTTGCATTATTTACATCCTGGTGCGATTACATGACATGCACATTGCACACACACACATACACATACTTGTGACACACGCACTACTGCTCTTAAGTTTCATGGTTCAGCTTGACACACTGACCTAATTTTCAGCAGCACGTGAACTTCTACTTGAGCTCTGAACCAGTGGGCGCGTTTCAGTCCAATAACCATTTGGTACTGATCGAATCGTACCCTGCAAACTTAAACTGATCCTATAAATCCTATATACTATAAATAGAACTATAAAGTAATTGAATGCCATTCGGATAAACTGGTATTGTTCATGTCGCTTTTATTAGGCTGAAAACGAATACATACTCTACTTATTTTTTATGTAGGCCCGATTTCATCTTAACTAGCATGTTACAAATGTATTTGAAATCTCATCTTTCTGGTTATTAACTTGCTTTTGCACTTATGTCTGGACAAACTCACTTGCATTGCAGTCAGTCACACATTTTTCCTAAGCTTACAATAAACGTCCTCACGGTGGTGCGCGCGCAGCATGATGTTGTAATACCGACAACAGAGCAGGTTATTACGCGAGCTCCTAGCCGGTGTCAACAGTCATACCGCGATGCCTTCACCGCAGCAGCTCAGAGAAGGGACAACATTGTGGGTTTTACAGTCAAAGTAAAGCAAATTCAAGTGAGTCAATTTAACTTACTTTTTGTGAAACATTTTATTTTCAGCGAACAACAGGTTTGCGATCATAGATATTGCCTACAACAACTTCTGTCGTCGTTTTATTTAATTGTTTGTGTCTTCGCAATCTGTATGTCTCTAGCCTACTATATCAACATTTTAAGGGATCTCATTTCCATTAAACACAGTCTGAGGACTGTGTAAAATAATCGCTCGAGGCTGTAAAGCTAGCGAATGTACATTTCCCTCAGAAGAGGATTTATCATCTCCTTTCTAAACTGCGTTGACTACTAACGTCTATACTCCTAATTTAGAAGTAGGATTTAAACATTTAATGACGTTTAGGAGAACAGGTGAGGTGTGTGTTCGTGGCTCAGACCTGCTTCTGACCACTGCGTTTCTCACAGGATGAAGCGTGGAATTGTGGCAAAAGTGCAGCCATTCCCCAGGTCTGCAAGGTGCGCTAATAGGCGTAGGAGGGGAGTGTTGAGCCAGGCTCCAGACCCCCCCCTCCTCCTGCAGCACCACCAGCCGTTCAGGTCGATGGAGGGCTGGGGAAACCTGCCCCATCACGTGGTACTGGAGATCTTCCGGTACCTTCCTGTGATGGACAGGGCCAGGGTGTCGTCTGTGTGCAGGCGCTGGAACGAGGTGTTCCACATCCCAGAGCTGTGGAGGAGGTTTGAGTTTGAGCTGAACCAGCCGGCCACGTCCTGCCTGCGGCCCACCCACCCAGACCTCATCCAGCAGATCATCAAGAAACACACTCAGCACTTGCAGTATGTCAGCTTCAAGGTAAAGAAGCCAATTCCTCTCCCTCTCCTTCTCCTCCGTCTCCCCCCCCCTCCCCTCCTCCCCTCCTCCCCCATGTTAACAGTCACCAGCCAGCCTGTAAGCCCCGGGGTGAGCGGAGGTGTGAACCAGCTCCTCCCTCCCTCCCTCCCTCCCCCTCCCTCCCTCCCTCCCTCCCTCCCCCTCCCTCCCTCCCTCCCTCCCTCCCTCCCTCCCTCCCTCCCTCCCTCCCTCCCTCCCCCTCCCTCCCTCCCTCCCTCCCTCCCTCCCTCCCTCCCTCCCTCCCTCCCCCTCCCTCCCTCCCTCCCTCCCTCCCTCCCAGGACAGAGTGTGACCTCCTTAAGGACCAGCCATCTGCTGTAGGAAGACGCGGCTCCTCTGATGGCTTTAACAACCAGATACTTAGATCCCTCAGACACCCGCTGAGCTGTGTTTGATTCATAGCTCCAGTACGTCTGGGACTTGACTGGTGTCATTGCACCAGTGTGTGACAGAGAGTGGAAATAGTGTTGGAACCAGGTTTGTTTGAGGTGCCATTGTCTGTGCAGGCGAATATAGTGCGCCTATCATAGTTTCTGTTGTAAGGTATTAATTTCCCTCTTTTGTATTCCTTCCAATCCCTTGTTCCCTCTCTGGTCCCTTGTTCTGCTCTCTCTTTCTCCTTCTCCAGGTGGACAGCTGTACACAGTCAGCTGAGGCAGCCTGTGACATCCTCTCCAAGCTGGTGAACTGCACCATTAAGACCTTGAGGCTGATCTCCACCGCCAGGCCCAGCTT
Organism: Osmerus eperlanus; assembly: GCF_963692335.1. Lineage (NCBI taxonomy): Eukaryota > Metazoa > Chordata > Actinopteri > Osmeriformes > Osmeridae > Osmerus > Osmerus eperlanus. The sequence goes on from NC_085030.1 coordinate 14,228,017, forward strand.
CATGGACGTCTCCCAGGTAAGACGGTGTTAGCACACGCACACACACTGCAGACGCCCAGACCTACACAGGCACACGTAACAGATGCACACACACACACACACACACACACACACACACACAAGTAACAGACGTTCACACACCCGCACTAAATTCAACAGCCTCTCTCTCACCCTGACACACACACGATGACACATGCCTAATCAACACGTGGTGCCAGAGCCTACGCACATCTAAGAGTCCTGCAGCCGGCCCTGTCTGGAGGATTACATACATAACCCTGGGGTCAGCCACAGGTCACCCCGGCAACACTAGTCAACAACAACAACATTATATCAGTCAAACAAGCGTAATGATGATATTTGATTCACAACGATTCTGCTGGGACTGCCATCAAATGTCACCAGTGGTGGGAATGACACACGTACACAAATATGGCGTCCTGTTCGTAACGGAAGCCCCCGCTCCTCTCCTCTCCGCAGTCCCACTTTGCGTCTGCGTTGACGGTGGTGTTCGTCAACTCCAAGTCGCTGTGCTCCATCAAGATGGACGACACCCCTGTGGACGACCCGTCCCTGAAGGTCCTGGTGGCCAACAACAGCGCCACCCTGAGGCTGCTGAAGATGAGCAGCTGTCCGCATGTGTCGCCTGCAGGTGAGACCACACACACCCACTCATACAGACACTGTACCGATGCATGAAACATACGAATCTTGTACGCACAGTATGAGAAATACACTCGTGTTGGAGTGTATCACAGAGAGAGAATGGCAAGGAGGTCGGAGATTCTTGATAAATGTATTGTTATCACGAAGCGGAACCTCCATTGTTGATAGATGATGCCTCCAATCATGAAGAAGGCTGTATCCATGTCGTAGTCTGATCGTGAACTTCAGACAGCCGCTGTCCGTTTGAGAAGTCCACCCGGTCACGGTGCAGTTCTCTATCCTACCAGCAGGGGTGCTGTGTGTAGCGGACCACTGCCATGGCCTCAGGGAGCTGGCTCTGAACTACCACCTGCTGAGCGACCAGCTCCTATTGGCCCTGTCCTCGGAGAAGCACGTGCGCCTGGAGCACCTGCGCATCGATGTGGCGACCGAGAGCCCCGCCCAAGTGCAGTTCCACGCCGTCAAGAGCAGCAGCTGGGAGGCGCTGGTCCGCCACTCGCCCACAGTCAACATCGTCATGTACTTCTACCTCCATGAGGACCTGTTCCATCCCTTCTTCCAGGACCAGACCCCCGTCACCCACCTGTACTTCGCCCGGGCGGTCAGTAAAGAGATGCTGGGGCGCATCGGCCTCCACTGCCCCCGCCTGGTGGAGCTGGTGGTGTGCGCCAACGGGCTGGAGCCCCTGGACGCGGAGCTGATCCAGATCGGGCGGCGCTGCACCTCCCTGACCGCCGTGGGCCTGGGGGAGTGCCAGGTGACCTGCAGCGGCTTCGTGGAGTTTGTGAGGATCTGTGGGCGGAGGCTGACCCAGCTGTCCATCATGGAGGAGGTTCTGATCCCGGACGGGGGATACAGCGTGGAGCAGGTCCACGCGGAGGTGTCCAGCCATCTGGGACGCACGTGGTTCCCTGATATGATGCCTACCTGGTAGAGGGGGTGGGGGTGTCCCTCAGCACGTGGCACGTGTTCCGGGGGGAGAGAGAGACAGAGAGACAGAGGGACACAGAGAGAGAGGGACACAGAGAGAGAGGGACACAGAGAGAGAGGGACAGAGAGAGAGAGAGAGAGAGAGGGACACATAGAGAGAGAGAGAGAGGGACACAGAGAGAGAGGGACACAGAGAGAGAGAGAGAGAGAGAGAGAGAGAGAGAGAGAGAGAGAGAGAGAGAGAGAGAGAGAGAGAGAGAGAGAGAGAGAGAGAGAGAGAGAGAGAGAGAGAGACTTGAACACTTTGACACATAAGAAGAGAACTGGAACCTCTTTGTGTTAAACCCTTGTTCCTTGTGTTCTCAGTGTTTGAATGTACAGGGATATTGTGACGTTGTTGTTTTGTGGAATCTTAGCTCATGGTCACTAAGGAGTCTGTTATTGGAGAATGCCAGTCATCTTCCCAGTCATCCATTTTGGAATCCTCCATGGAGCTAGCCAGGAATCCCCAGTCTGTCCACACCAGACAGACGAGTGTGTGTCTGTGTGTGTCTGTTGCTGTGGTTGGTGTAGTGATTCAATGTAGGTCGACTCACAAGAGAATCCTGGGGTTAACTGATCGTCCTACGGTTGAAAAGCTGCTTTTGTAACTGTCTGGTTGGAGAACCAGACAGCAGGGTGACAGTTGGCTGAAATTGTAGTAACTGACTCAAGCCACATTTGCATATGTCTGTTCTTGTTCATTCTGTCAGTGTGGATAGACATGGATGTGTGTGTAGTAGAGGCATTTTTATATTTCTCTGTTTAAAAGGGGAGTCTTACTGCTAAATATCTAATATTTAGGTGAAGACTTTATTGATAAACTTTTTTATCAAATGGGACATTTGCATTTTGTGCAAAGTGGTTCCAGTTGATGCCAGCTGGCCCATAAAGAGCCATCTATTATAATTAGAACCATATTAAAATAATATTACTAATAGTTAATAAGAATACAAATAAAATTATCTGGGCCTTCAGTGTCCAATACTGCTGAATGTATGTTTTCATTTAGAGAAATTTGCACATTTGTTTTTATTGAAAAGACAACATCAAACTTTGTATGCTACTTATTAAAACTATTTGATGAGAAAAAACATATATTTAATTGATAGGTTCATACCACTCATGTATATGGACGATATTTGCTTTCAAAATCAGACTGATAATAAATGTTTTAAATCCACGTGCGATGCCTGAATGTATTTGTCTCGATAATTTATGGTATGTCAGGGTATTATTGTATGCTTATTTACCTAAATCATTTTGCATTTATTTTCTGTGTAGATATTTACAAACGATTTCATCAGGATTTAACTTAGAGCAGAATGACATTGTCTCTCAGATGACCTTGTTGCAGTTCCTCCTGTTGACACTAGAGGGAAGTAACGTTCTAAAATGTCGTGTTACATAAACAGACACCATAACGAGGAAGGCCAAGACACCACATCTCAACCAGAACTCCATTTAAGTGGCTTTAGACAAGGACACACACACAAGCACATTCTTTTCTTTTTTTCTGTTGGTCATGAATATGCACCTTTATCTTTCAGCATTTGTATTTAATAATTCCACGATTTATTGAGATGATGTGCTGAGGTATATCCTGTGTCCTAGTATGGGATTACAGAGCAAACATAATATACCAAAAAAAAAGAACAAAAAAAAGGATTATTGAACTATTCAAATATCATAATGTTGCATTGAATCATTGTATATTCTATATACTCAAAAATATGATTTAATTCAACATTCTCACGCCCAGCCTTATACGAAAAGTATAAGAGAGTATTTCTAGTTCAATACGGCAGCTTTATACGGAACAGATTTGGATGTGATGATGAGCTGATAATCACACCTGGTGCCTGGTGGCAACCTGAAGTGTGTCACGATCAGACAGGCGACCGAGGAGCAGGAACGCCTCACTTCAGAGACCAAGATGCGATGGGGCTATTTGGAGCATACATCTATGGAGCAGATCACACTCAGGTGTGTGTGTGTAGGGGTGGTGTGTGTGAGTAGGTGTGCGTGTGTGAGGTTTTTAAATGAACTGTGCGTTGTTCCGGAAAAAGTGCTTGGTTTTTGGAGGGGCGGGGAGTGTGACTGATTGGGTTACCACTGTGTTCTAAAAACCCATCAGTGAAGTAACAGGCTTATGGGTTCACTATGGAGGCTTGTTACAAGGAGGAAGAGGGTGGAAAAAGAGAGAGAGAGAGAGAGATGTGTGTGAGAAAAGAGAGAGAAGAAGAAGAAGAGAATAAACACCCTCTGAACTCTTAAATGGTCTTGACCGAAAGAGAAAGATGATAGATAAAAATAAATACGAACAAACTCTTAAAACACAATACGAACGCACCCTGGGCAGATACTGTGGGTATCTGTCACACAATGTCCAGAGTGGCACAGCAATAATAAATACGAGTCATCTTCAATCTCAGTTTCTTTCTCCCCCCTTGAGAGAGTGGGCCCTCAGTGCTGGAAGGGGTTATAAAAAGCTCTGTATGATGACGATGACTGGGATGCCACTTTCCTGTGATGTCACTTCCTGTGATGTCACTTCCTGTGATGTCATAGTGGGTAACCAAGGGATTGGGTGGGAAGCTAGAAGGGATGGGAGGGCTCACGGGTGAGAGGGGGTGAGGCAGCATGGACGGGACCCGCTGTTCCCCCTGAGCTGCTGTACCCCCTCCACTCCTTGATCCACTGGTGCCTGATGGGGGGGGGGCAGGCGGTCGAGATGCCGCGCCCGCGCCAGGGGGGAGGGGGCGACGGTGTTCCTCAGCACATGGAACGTGTACCTGTGGGAGAGAGAGAGAGAGAGAGAGAGAGAGAGAGAGAGAGAGAGAGAGAGAGAGAGAGAGAGAGAGAGAGAGAGAGAGAGAGAGAGAGAGAGAAAATAGAGAGACAGAGAGAGACAGAGAGACAGAAATAGAGAGACAGAGAGAAAGAGAGAGAGAGACAGAGAGAGAGAAAAAAGAGAGAGCGACAGAGAGCGACAGAGAGAGACAGAGAATGAAAGGGTGTTGATGGTGAAGGGGAAAGTAGGCCAGAGAAAAATCTACGTCTCTTTGATGTGAATCAGAGCGTTGTGAGCTCTCGTTCAGGAGCTTCACACTCTGAGAGGAACTCTGAACTGCTGCTAGGTGACCTTCATCCTCCTCCTACTCTTCATCATCCTCATTCTCCTTACATCCTCATCATCCTCTTCACCATCCTCATCCTCTACCTTGTGTTCTGCCCTCCTCATGTATAGGAGGTCCAATACCGACATGGTACATATATCAAAACAAATACTGCTGATAGCAAATAGTCCCGATATCTGACTGATTCAATGCTGCCGTGGACTCTAATGTGGCCCACATGCTTCTACCATCAGGCCAATTAGAGTTGGGATGTATGGTATGTTGATTAAGGACAAGCTTTATCGAAAGATACAATCGATAACCAATCAACATTCAATCAAGTCAGCCATCCAACTATCAACCAACCAATTAACCAGTCAGCACTGCTCAAATGAACCAGCTGATGAGAATGCGTGCTGTGCAGAGTGTGTGCTGTGTAGAGTGCGTGCTGTGTAGAGTGTGTGCTGTGTAGAGTGTGTGCTGTGTAGAGTGCTCTGTAGAGTGTGTGCTGTGTAGAGTGCTGTGTAGAGTGTGTGCTGTGTAGAGTGTGTGCTGTGTAGAGTGTGTGCTGTGTAGAGTGCGTGCTGTGTAGAGTGTGTGCTGTGTAGAGTGTGTGCTGTGTAGAGTGCTGTGTAGAGTGCGTGCTGTGTAGAGTGCGTGCTGTGTAGAGTGTGTGCTGTGTAGAGTGCGTGCTGTGTAGAGTGTGTGCTGTGTAGAGTGTGTGCTGTGCAGAGTGTGTGCTGTGTAGAGTGTGTGCTGTGCAGAGTGTGTGCTGTGTAGAGTGCGTGCTGTGCAGAGTGTGTGCTGTGTAGAGTGCGTGCTGTGTAGAGTGTGTGCTGTGTAGAGTGTGTGCTGTGTAGAGTGTGTGCTGTGTAGAGTGCGTGCTGTGCAGAGTGTGTGCTGTGTAGAGTGCGTGCTGTGTAGAGTGCGTGCTGTGTAGAGTGCGTGCTGTGCAGAGTGTGTGCTGTGTAGAGTGTGTGCTGTGTAGAGTGTGTGCTGTGTAGAGTGTGTGCTGTGCAGAGTGCGTGCTGTGCAGAGTGCGTGCTGTGTAGAGTGTGTGCTGTGTAGAGTGTGTGCTGTGTAGAGTGTGTGCTGTGTAGAGTGTGTGCTGTGCAGAGTGTGTGCTGTGTAGAGTGTGTGCTGTGTAGAGTGTGTGCTGTGTAGAGTGTGTGCTGTGTAGAGTGCGTGCTGTGCAGAGTGTGTGCTGTGCAGAGTGTGTGCTGTGTAGAGTGTGTGCTGTGCAGAGTGTGTGCTGTGCAGAGTGTGTGCTGTGTAGAGTGCGTGCTGTGCAGAGTGTGTGCTGTGTAGAGTGTGTGCTGTGTAGAGTGTGTGCTGTGTAGAGTGCGTGCTGTGCAGAGTGTGTGCTGTGTAGAGTGTGTGCTGTGCAGAGTGTGTGCTGTGTAGAGTGTGTGCTGTGTAGAGTGTGTGCTGTGCAGAGTGTGTGCTGTGCAGAGTGTGTGCTGTGCAGAGTGTGTGCTATGCAGAGTGTGTGCTGTGTAGAGTGCTGTGTAGAGTGTGTGCTGTGTAGAGTGTGTGCTGTGCAGAGTGTGTGCTGTGTAGAGGGTGTGCTGTGTAGAGTGCTGTGTAGAGTGTGTGCTGTGTAGAGTGTGTGCTGTGCAGAGTGTGTGCTGTGTAGAGTGTGTGCTGTGTAGAGTGTGTGCTGTGCAGAGTGTGTGCTGTGTAGAGGGTGTGCTGTGCAGAGTGTGTGCTGTGCAGAGTGTGTGCTGTGCAGAGTGTGTGCTGTGTAGAGGGTGTGCTGTGCAGAGTGTGTGCTGTGTAGAGGGTGTGCTGTGCAGAGTGTGTGCTGTGTAGAGTGTGTGCTGTGTAGAGTGTGTGCTGTGTAGAGTGTGTGCTGTGTAGAGTGTGTGCTGTGCAGAGTGTGTGCTGTGTAGAGTGTGTGCTGTGTAGAGTGTGTGCTGTGTAGAGTGCTGTGCAGAGTGTGTGCTGTGTAGAGTGTGTGCTGTGCAGAGTGTGTGCTGTGTAGAGTGTGTGCTGTGTAGAGTGCGTGCTGTGCAGAGTGTGTGCTGTGCAGAGTGTGTGCTGTGTAGAGTGTGTGCTGTGTAGAGTGTGTGCTGTGCAGAGTGTGTGCTGTGTAGAGTGTGTGCTGTGTAGAGTGCGTGCTGTGCAGAGTGTGTGCTGTGCAGAGTGTGTGCTGTACAGAGTGTGTGCTGTGTAGAGTGCTGTGTAGAGTGTGTGCTGTGTAGAGTGAGTGCTGTGCAGAGTGTGTGCTGTGCAGAGTGTGTGCTGTGCAGAGTGTGTGCTGTGCAGAGTGTGTGCTGTGTAGAGTGTGTGCTGTGTAGAGTGCGTGCTGTGTAGAGTGTGTGCTGTGTAGAGTGCTGTGTAGAGTGTGTGCTGTGTAGAGTGTGTGCTGTGTAGAGTGTGTGCTGTGCAGAGTGTGTGCTGTGTAGAGTGTGTGCTGTGCAGAGTGTGTGCTGTGCAGAGGGTGGCGGTCCTACCCGAGCCCAGCGAGACTCGTTACAAATGTAGGAATGATGGTCAGGATGGGTGAGGTTTGGTCATGTCGGGCTAGCCTACTGCACCTGATGATTCAACTTCTTTTCGAGTAAAAATATGGCATAAAACCGATGGACCAACTGTCTGCGTGTGAAACTCAGTGCTCCAGCTTGGAGTCTGACTCGGGTCAGCTTCCAAAAAAACGGAATGTCAGTCAGGTTCTAGTCAGATTCTAGTCAGGCTTGGTCGCTGCTCTCTCGGACTTACATTTAGTCATTTTAGCAGATGCTCTTATCCAGAGCGACTTACAGTAAGTAAAGGGACATTCCCCCTGAGGCAAGTAGGGTGAAGTGCCTTGCCCAAGGACACAACGTCATTTTGGCACAGCCTGGAATCGAACCAGCGACCTTCTGATTACTAGCCGGATTCCCTCACCGCTCAGCCACCTGACTCCCTCACCTGACTTGAGTCGTGTTTCGGACAAGAACATGCATCCCGAGCCGCAGGCTGAAGGTGCGTCCTACCTGGGCAGCAGAGCCACTACGGTGGAGAGGAGGCAGACCAGGTAGAGAGGAGGCAGACCAGGTAGAACACAGGGTCGGCCATCCGCTCCTGGAACAGCCAGTAAGGGTCGGAGGGAGGGTTGCAGCTCACACACAGGGCGCTGTAGACCAGGGTCATGCTGAAGTACAGGACCACACTGCCCGTCATGACCACCCAGTGGACCAGCGTCTGAGGAACAAAACATAGGCCTTTAACTGCACAACACACACACACACAATCATGTAGAAACAGAGGGAAGGGGAAACAGAGTGAGAAAGAGAGAGAGTGAGCCGTTTGCAAGAGCACACAGACCGTAATAAACAGTAAATGTTTGAATGTAATTCAGGTCATCACTTCACGCTATGATAACGTGAGCATAATCCAAGTGAATGAAGTTAGAACCAGTTGGAGATCCAGCACCAGGGCGGTAAGTGATGGGAATCTCACCCAGCTGTTTATCTCTATAGCGAGGTGCAGGAGAATGGTGAACAGCGACGTCGTGTTCATGGGGATCCCGAAGGTGAAGAGGTCGACGTCTGTGCCTTCGTATGTCTGCAAGACAGAAAAATCCTGCTGGGTCATGACCCTAATCCTCCCTCTGGCTGTGAGAGAGTTAATGACAGACGTGGCTACAACTGTAATGTAGTATTGTTTGCTGCAATCGCTGTTTTTTTTACGCGTATTTGACTACTAACATCTATAAACATGTATGTAGAAGCTCAGTGTTTGGCTCAGTCTTACCCAGTATGGGATATAGAAGCACACTAGGCTCTGGTAGAAGGCATCTAACATAGTGATCCAGAACTTCGAACGTTTAAATTCCTACGAAAGCAAGAAGGAACATCAACACGGACACACTAGGACGTCACTGCACTTAAGTGTAGTTCTTCAACAAAACAACACTTTTATGTGTTGAAGTTCAAGCCCACGACGACTCACACTGACCCCCGACCCCTGACCACTCCGGTAAAGTTCCGGAAGCCCCAGCAGCGTTTCCATGGGGACGTCTCTGTCCATGATCCCGAACATGATGGGCGGAGTGGAGGTGAAGAAGAGGTTGAAGAAGATCAGCATCCAGTAGTCCGTCATGGCTGTGCCGGAGAACCCGCAGTAGAACTGATACCAGAACAGCAGGTTCACGTAAGCCTGAAGGAGAACTAGAGACTGAGAACACATGCAGGTGGAACGTTGCACCTGAGAGCCCATTTGTTTATTGGTTGGTATCGTGAGGCGTTGGGAGGTTAGGTAGAACTGAGGGGTTTCCCTGACGATCCTCACCAGGGGTGATCCCTCATCAAGCTGTCTGAGGGGGAAACCCCCCCCCCAAAATGCACCACCTCCACTGCAAGGTCACCCAGACGGCACTTACATTTAGCAGACGCTCTTATCCAGAGCGACTTACAGTAAGTACAGGGATATTCCCCCCGAGGCAAGTAGGGTGAAGTGCCTTGCCCAAGGACACAACGTCATTTGCATGGCTGGGAATCTAACCAGCAACCTTCCGATTAATAGCCCCATTCCCTAACCGCTCAACCATCTGACCCCACTTGATCATGTTTTATCTACCAAAGGGGAACCCTAGAGGGCGAAAAAAATTCTAACCCCCCACCCTCCTCTCCCGTGTCCACCAATGGTCCTCACCACGTTCTTATAGAAGAAGTAGATGACCATGTTGGCCAGTCGGGAGTAGCACCAGTGACCGTGGACAAGGAGCAGCTTCTTCAGGTGTTTGAATCTGGAGATGGCAAAGTCACTGGCCATAACCGCCTGGGGAGAACACAGAGCACACACAACCATCAGACACACGCAGCCCAGGGACTCAGGATCAGTTCCTACACGCTTCCCCACAGATCCACATACATGTGACCTGAAAAACAACCTATTTACATGGACTAGCGTACGATAGAGCAGTGGTTCCCAACCCTGCTCCCTCAGGGCACCCCTGTCCGGCATGTTTTAGATGTTTCCCTGCTCCAACATACCTGATTCAAATGAATGGTCTTTAGCAGGCTTCTGCAGAGCTGGATAACGACCCAATCATTTGAATCAGGTGTGTTGGAGCAGGGAAACATCTAAAACAGGTAGGACAGGGGGTCCCTGAGGACCAGGGTTGGGAACCACTGCAGTAGAGTACATATCCCCAATGTGAACTGTGACGGTGAGGTGAGACTGAGAGCGTCTTCTTGCACGGCACACACCTGCATGCCCTCCTGTCCAGAGATGCCGACGCCCACGTCAGCTGCCTGGATCATGTTCACATCGTTGGCACCGTCGCCTGACGTCACAGAGGACGTGCGCGAGGAGAGAATACATCAGAAGTTACAGACCACAGTCCACAGATAATAACGCTTGTTAAAAAAAGAGGTTGCTTGCATTGTTTTGCGTTGCATGGTTTACAACACGACAGACATTCGCTTTAAGCCCACCTATGGCGAGGGTCATGACCTTCAGCTTCTCCCTCACGACCTTGACCACGCGGCCCTTCTGCAGGGGCGTGGCGCGGCAGCACAGGACGGAGCGACAGCGCCTCGCCAGTTCCAGGAACCGGGCCTGCAGGTCCGACTCCAGCGCCATGGCCAGGGTGGGCCCATCGATCACCAGGCTGATGGTAGGGGCCCTAGATCCAGGTGGGCCCTGGTCGTACCTCTTCACTTCCTCCAGGGTGGAATCCAGGATGGACGCACACGTCAACTGGACAACACAGAGGGACATGGGGAAACGGACCCAGATTAAACATGAAACTACATGGATGTTCTGGAAGGTTCTCTCTCAGGGGCAATGGAAGAACAATTTTTTTGTAGAGGCCGTTTTGGTTCTAAGAGTGTGGAGGTTGTTTGAGAGGGTTAGTCAGTCGGTTTGCCACCACCGCCTCTCACCCCTGGGACCCAACAGAGATGCAGCCCTGGTAGATTCAAGTTCAAAATTCAAGTTTATTGCCATTTGGAACAAGTACAGGTTCAGGTACATTAGAAGTCTTTGGTCCTGCATCTCTTGACAATCCCCAGCCACCTATCAAAACCTCATAAAATCATTTAAACCTGTAACAACAATTTCTAACCTACGTTAGCCACTGTACAAGATATAGAAGAATGTAAAAAAGTGAAAACTACTGAGTAATTCATCGAACAACTGAGAATACCCCGAAACTAATAATAACAAATAACAAAAACTAACAATAATGTACATGGAAGTAGAGTAAACTGACTGTGCTGTCAGTTGGGTGAGAAGATTCATGGTGTGTGTGATCCCTGACCAGTTCCAATTACCAGAGTCCGGTCTCGTCCAATCGGATTAATCATTTTTGCCTGTGGGTGACTGGAGAACCAGAGTCCTTCGGAGTGGTGTGTGTGTGTGTGTGTGTGGGGGGGGGTGGTGTCCATTGGGCGACAAATATTGAGGTCATATTCAGTTTTTATCTCATCCATCGCCTCCATTCTGAACTTCATTGAGTTTGGAGAATGAGGATGTTATGTAACAGTGACAGTCTGCACATAATTCTGTATCGGGAGTACAAATAGTTAATTAAAAATGTTCTTACTCCTCGTCTCCACCTTCATAAAGGAGGGGAAATGTTACCTGGGAGGGTTGAATGTGATAACTGTTATCACAACCTCTGTGTGTGTGTGTGTCTGTGTGTGTGTGTATGTGTGTATGTGTGTGTTGCAGCTCTAATGGGATCTCTAACCTGTTCTAGATTGTATAGGGGGTACCACAGCTCATCCATCAGCCCAGCCCCATCCCTGCCTCAGCTAGAGCCCCCAGACTGGGCCTCCACTCATGAGGGCTCCCCTCACATCAACCTCATCCACACACAGCCCAGGGGGGTCATTCTGTTCTATTTAGAGCAGGGAATGATTAGCCAGTCAGGAGGTTGTGAAGGAGCCCCTTCCTCCTCCTCCTCCTCCTCCCCCTCCCCTCCCCCTTCCTCCTCCCCTTCCTCCTCCTCCCCCTCCCCCTCCTCCTCCCCCTCCTTCTCCCCCTCCCCCTCCCCTTTCCTCCTCCCCTTCCTCCTCCTCCCCCTCCCCCTCCTCCTCCTCCCCCTCTCCTTCTCCCCCTCCCCCTCCCCTCCCCCTTCCTCCTCCCCTTCCTCCTCCTCCCCCTCCCCCTCCTCCTCCCCCTCCTTCTCCCCCCTCCCCCCCTCTCCCCTCCCATCCCCTCTTCCTCCCCTCCCCCTCCCCCTCCCTCTCTCCCCTCCCCCTCCCCCCCTCCCATCTCCTCCTCCTCGCTCCGCCACAGAGCACCCTGGGATCTCTAATGACCAGAGAGGAGCAGAGCTCACTTCTGGCATGCTACCTACGTCACCCAGAGATGGGAAATGTGAGGACCTGACCTTTTACTCAGATGTAAATGTAGTTAGAGCTTTGGGCACTCAAATCAGGCAAAGGGAGAGAGAGAGAGAGAGAGAGAGAGAGAGAGAGAGAGAGAGAGAGAGAGAGAGAGAGAGAGAGAGAGAGAGAGAGAGAGAGAGAGAGATGAGAGATGAGAGAGAGAGAGAGCGACGGAAAGAGAGAGAGCGAAGAGTTGTTTCCTTGGAAAGGAGGAAAATAGAAAACAGACTGAAAGGAAACTAATCCTTACCTGGGTCTGAAATAAAAATACATGGTCCCCCCCCACCCCTGATGACTCACCACCACAGAGCTCTGACCTGGTTCTCTGCTCCGTACCTTGTAACAGTTGCCCTGAACAACAGTGTCAACATGCGTCGGGCCCTAAACAACCTTCCTTGTCCTCCCCTACCTTGCTGCTGGTTCTCATGTTGAACACCAGGTCCCCGTCATCCAGCAGCCTGCAGGCGTATGCGATGTTGACTGCCGTCTCGGCCTTGTCGCCCGTGAGCACCCACAGCTGGATCCCCGCCTCTCGGAGAGCAGCGATGGTGTCAGGGGCGCTCTCCTGCAGACGGTCCTCAACGCCTGTGGCGCCTGGCCGACGAGGAGAGGAGGAGAGGAAGGGAGGAGGAGAGGAAGGGAGGAGGAGAGGAGGTGTGGAGGAGGTGTGGAGGAGAGGAGGAGAGGAAGGGAGGAGGAGAGGAGGAAGAGAGGAGAGGTGTGGAGGAGAGGAGGAGATGAGGAGAGGAAGGGAGGAGGATAGGAGGTGTGGAGGAGAGGAAGGGAGGAGGAGAGGAGGGGAGGAGGAAAGGAAGAGAGGAAGAGAGGAGGAGAGGTGTGGAGGAGAGGAGGAGAGGAGGAGAGGAAGGGAGGGAGGAGAGGAAGAGAAGAGGAGGAGAGGAGGAGAGGAGAGGAAGGGAGGAGAGGAAGAGAGGAGGAAAGGAAGAGAGGAAGGAGTCAGGTGCTGTGGGGTTTACTTGAAGGATAGCATCTCCTACATAGCAGGGTGAAGTCCGAACCAGGTTGGTCTCTCCTACCTAACAAGGTGAGGTTGATCTCTCCTACCTAACAAGGTGAGGTTGATCTCTCCTACCTAACAAGGTGAGGTTGATCTCTCCTACCTAACAAGGTGAGGTTGGTCTCCAGATGGATTGCCGTGTCACTGCGTAGCTGTTCCGGTTGTCCATGGCAGCATTGGCCTCCTGCCTCCACAACCTCCAGTCCTCATAGGCCTTCTCACTCAACACCTTCACAAATCAACAGATGGGAACACTGTTTAACGAACGACCGAATAAATTAATCAGTTAATTAATTAATGCATTGATTATATGGATGACTGGAGGAATAAATGAATGCATTAAATAAGCACCTTCTTGGTGCAACAGAGGGTCCTTAGACCCTGTCTGGCGTACAAGTCTAGATGTTTCTGAGTGACGGCAGCAATGGCCTTCTGCTTCTCTTCAAATCTATGCTCTGGGGAGAACGGTTTGAAAACCATGGCTATTACGCAATACTGTTAACATTCCTCACATTGTTGTCATCATGGCTCCCTTTAGAAAGAGACACTAGCCACACTGGGTGTCCTCTAAACAAACAAACAAACAGATGTTGATTAAGGTCAGTTATTCTCTCTCCTCTGGTGTGTGTTAGACCACACAGTGTCATGCAGGTGTGTGTGTGTGTGTGAAGGTAAGTCCTGACGCCGGGTCTGCCCCTCACCTGCGGCTGAGGTAGCCAGGAGCTCCATGATGGCAAAGTCTGCCCCTTTAGTATACAGGACCACCTCCCCAGAGACAGGATGCCGCACCAGGACCGACATCCTCCTCCTGCTGGGGTCAAAGGTCAAAGTGTCCAGCACCTGGAAGGTCAGCTCCTCCCCCCAGGGCAGCCGTACGGTCACTCTGTCCGGCCCGCGACCCAGCAGGGTGAAGCCGTAGGCCTGGGCAGCGCGGACCAGCGCTGCCTCGTCAGGGCTCTCCGCCTCGTAACAGAGCCCAGGATGGAGGTTCCCCGACGGGCCAGCCGTCGCGTCAGCCCCTGAGCTGCTGCTGGTGGGGGTGGAGGGGCTGGGAGTGGGGGGGTCTTCCTCCAGGACGTCGAGGTCGCAGAGGGGGGTGGAGCGGGTCTTGTTCGGCATGGGCTGCCAGGAGGCCAGGGTGTGTCGTAGCGAGGCCACCCTCCCAAACAGGTACTCCAGAGGGTTCCTGGAGAGGGATGTGCTGAGGGCGACACTCACCTGGGGATGACAAGATAATCCTTTATTTGTCCCGCAGTGGAGAAATTGCAGTTTGCAACAGCTGCAGGGTACAGAACAGCACTCAGAGTACAAACAGGGTACGACAGGTGAGAGTACAACTCAGATTACGACAGGTGAGAGAAGGAAGTTCCTCCTTCAGGTTATTTATTGATTCATTGATGGTTTGTTTGTGGCTTTCGGGATGAAAGTCCGTTTTTACAAACACAGACTAATACCACTTGTAGTCTGGTGAGATCTTCTTTGTTCTGTCTGAATCTGTGTCCTGGAACACAGTCCTGCCAGTTTGGATCTGATGACCTTCCAACCAACCAACCTCACTCATCCAACGGTATTGGCTGGTTCTCACTCTGCCCTGTCGTGACCCTCCATTAGCTGATGGGAGAACGCCCCGGTCAGCAGAAACACTCAGGGTCATCACATTAATAACAGCAGACCTCATTACCCTGTGAAGCTCCCCTACCTGCATGCACAGTGGATAATGCAGACAGGAGACCAAGACATCGTGGGATCTTCAAGAGCAATTACAGAAATGAGCCCCAAACACTGATAGAGGAGAGGCGCCCTGCGCTGGATGCAGAGCACGTAGTGAGCCAGGCAAGGAGAGCTGCCTATTAAATCTCTGCTACAGCAGCTGCTGGTAGCTGGATGTCTCTTTTCTACCTTCTGTGGCAGACTTGTGGCTCTGGAGTAGGGTTGGACTACAGGAGCAGGGTTGGTCTATAGGAGCAGGGCTGGTCTATAGGAGTAGGGCTGGTCTATAGGAGTAAGGCTGGAGTATAGGATTAAGGGGTGGTCTATAGGAGCATGGTTGGTCTATAGGAGTAGGGCTGGTCTATAGGAGTAAGGCTGGAGTATAGGATTAAGGGGTGGTCTATAGGAGCATGGTTGGTCTATAGGAGTAGGGCTGGTCTATAGGAGTAAGGCTGGAGTATAGGATTAAGGGGTGGTCTATAGGAGCATGGTTGGTCTATAGGAATAGAGGTGGACTACAGGAGTAGCCTCTCTGTGTCACCAACCAAGTTTTCCTGGGAGTCTTTCCATGTCTTCTTTGAGAGTTTTAGGTTTGCTTTACGTGCAGTACTATGGCATCTTTGAAGCCCTGTGTGACATGACAAGGGCTATACAAATACAATTTGATTGGAACTGACTATGAATGTAGGGGTGGATTACAGGAATAAGGGTGGATAATTGGAACAGAAGAATGTAAACTGTCAGAGCAAAGATAAAGAGGTGCAGTTTCTGTGTTAAATCGGATTACAATTCGGCGGCTTCAACGCCTTTTCTGAAATCAGAGCAGGTGACTTTGACGGATGAACAGAGATAGAAGACAACCCCTTTCTTCTCTTCCTTTCTTCCCACTCTTTCTCCTCTGCCTTCCCTCCTTCATCCTGCCAGGTCAGGGTCACAGCCGATCTGGAGATGCTC